>NW_021759999.1:0-5973 GCF_005508785.2 Acyrthosiphon pisum
GACCTATAATAGGTATCAATAATAAATCCAAATTAATCATATCACAATATCCATCAGGTAACGCGTTATACATCAACAACGAACCGTGGTACTATCATAGATATATAATAGTATACTTTAGAAGTTTCAAGTACCCACAAATAATATTATACAATCATTACAATCACAACAAAATAACTAAAATAGTTATTCCAGGTTTTTTAATATGTAATTTCGTCCAAATTTGAACTTAAAATTACTATAAAACTGTGCTAATGTATTTCTCAGAATTTTTGGTAACAGAATTAACTACTTACGTGGAATCATGTTTTAAATTTTCAATCCTTAGGTATAAAAGTTGAACATTTAATAAATGTTTAACTACAAAATAATTATTCAATTTTAAATTTGATAAACTTTTTCAAAATTTTAACTTCAAATGCTTATAAAAAAAAATTTTGCCTATGTATTTTTAATATTTTTCAACTGCTATTGTAACAATGTATCAGGAGCCTTGTATTAATTTTTTATACTTTTTGGCCCAATAGATACAATTTTATTGATATTTACAGAAAAAAAAACTAAAAAAAATGAAAACTTACAATGTCCGTAAACAGCCCAAAAAAAGTCAAATTATTTTCAAAATTTTATCGTATATATAAAACGCTAAAATAAACATTCAGTAAAATTTTAAAGTTTCTACAGTCATTCGTTTTTTAATTAAAACAAAAGAAGAAAATTGTTACGTAAGAAATCGAGTGAATGTCAAATGTTGTAAAAATATGAATTTCAAACGCTCATGAAAATTTAATTTGAGTTTCTTATAGACATTTTTTTTTGACAAAGGTAGTTTATCCTATAAGAAATCTTGTATTACATTTTAAAATCTTAGTTCTAAAATGAAAAATTTTTATGAATTATAAATTTTAATATTTTAAATATATTTGAATTAAACATATTATATTTATTTATATTTATTTTAAACTATTGAACATTACATAATTTATGAATCTCATTTCAAATTATATAATATTGTTTATTAAACATACTAATTAGTAATTTCTATATGTATAAATATATATATTGCTACATATAATTACATTCCATTCAAATCGAATACTGTAATAATACATTATCCTGTCCGAGGACCAAAGGGACGATTGACAATCTTCCAAAACCTCTGACATACGCCACCACACTGCACTTACCATTTTTTTGGAAGTGATTATTAATGTTTTTATTATTTATTGCAGACAATGGGTCATTGCTACACAGTTATTTCGGTTTTTGTAAATTATATAAAAACTAAGAATGAATAAGTACTGTTCATTTTTGTTTAAATGTAGTTATTTTCTTTTCATTATTGCTTTAATAATTATATTATTGTCTAGTCGAATTTAAATATATCTTAGCAAAAAACCTAGTTCTTATGATTACCTAAATAATTAATCATAATTTCTTAGTTATAATGTATTATTGTAGTTAACATAGTATAGATAATTATGGTTATGAAATAGTTCACACATAGTTTATTGTAAATCATAAAGATAAGATATTTATTAGTATATAGTTTTGGGATCCGCGACAATAAAGCGCAGTTATTTTACCACACGTTAATTATTTAGCGCAAGACAAGTCAGCGCATACGACATTCACGCACAAGACAAGTCTGCGCATCATGTTTAATAAAATATACTAAATTATTAGGTATAATTACATAACAAATTAAAACCATGTTAAAAATATTGTTATTAGATAAAATTATAATTGTTTAAAATTGGTTCAAAGTCTGTCAGCCATATTTTATCGATAAGTATATTTTATATTATTATTGCTACGAAATTAATTTACCTAACTACTAATAATACAGTATTTTCTATCATTTTAAAATAATTATTGGTTACGTTTTGAAATACATATACGAGGAAGGAATCTTATACATTATATTCTTCGGTAGTCGATACTCAGTATTTATAAATACTGGTAATCTGTTCTTAACCGGATAAAACTATCCATTGGTAAGTGTTTCTAATCACTTTTATGTAAATTATGTAAAATTAGTGTTTATTTATTATTAAAGACTGGATATAATTTCGTTAAGAATATTATGTCGACATTTCAATGAAAAATACTTTAAATTAAAAAAAAAAATAATAATATGATGAAAAAATTAAGTATATGATATACATAGAGTGACGTTAAATCCATTAAGTTTCAAGGGTAGGAAACAGCCCACTGCCTAAGTCAAATGGTTTTGTATTATATGTATTTAGAATTTACTATGATATTAATTATACATTTATATAATTCGATTTTAATCTATTATAACAGTTTATTGGTATTAGTTTAATGGTATTATTTATCAATTCGTTATAAACATTCAACTTCTCAGATATACTTCACCATCTGCACTTAACCGCTTTTTTGGAAGTCATTATTAATATTTTTATTTTTTATAACAGACAATGGGTGATTGCTACACAGTTATTTTGATTTTAGTAAATTATATGAATAAGCATGAATAAGTTTTGCTCATTTTTATTTTAAATGTAGTAATTTTCTTTTCATTATTGCTTTAATTATTATATTATTGTCTAGTTGAATTTACATATATTATAGGAAAAAACCTAGTTCTTATGATTATCAAAAATAGTTACTCATAACTTCATAGTTATAACGTATTATTGTAGTTAACATAAATAGATTATTATAGTTATGTAGTACAGTAGAAGCCGCTTATTAGAAACACTTTGGGACCAAAGTGAAATGTGTCAATTAACCGATTGTTTCTAATAAGCGATTTGTTAGATATAATATACGGGCGATCCGTCCAGCGTCCTGGTACATTTTGTTTCAATAACGCGATTGTATCAATAATCCGTGTTTCTAATAAGCGGCTTCTACTGTAGTTACAACAGAGTTTATTGTAAATCAAAAAAACAGATTCTCGACAATAAAGCGCAGTCATTTTAGCACACGATAATTATTCAGCGATGACATTTCAGCGCAGTTCAAGACAGTATATGATATTCACTCGCAAGACAAGTCAGCGCATCATGTTTAATTAAATATATGAAATTAATTAAACATAACAAATAATATGATAAAATACTAAATTAGAAATATGTTAAAAATATTATTACTAGCTAAAATAATAATTGTTTAAAACAGGTTTTATACATCTGTCAGTCATATATTGCCATTTTCCAGGTATATTTTATATTATTATTTCTATGAAATTAATTTATATTACTATTAAAATTTAATACAGCATTTTATATTTTTTGGAATTTTAGTTTATATTTTGAACTACATATATGAGGTAGAATCCTCTTTATTATTTTCAAGTTGTTTGAACGATAATATTTGTTTTATTGATAATTATTACAGAAAAAATTGATAGTGTCTTTAACACAATAATATAAAATCGATGACCTACCATAAATAAAATAAAATAACTAAAATATCAATCATTGTTCATTAATAAAGGTTCTTAAGACAATGACAATGTTTATTATACAGTACTCAATATTCTTAAATGTTAAATAAAAGGTATCAGGGCCGTATTCATAGTCGATGCTTAATTATAAGCGTGATTTAAGCTTATTTTGTTAATAAAAAATATTCAATGAAATATAGTTATTGTAGAGTCATGCAAATGCACCATCATGTTATTTTAAAAATTATATAATGGATAATATAATAATATTAAATAATATACCTTCATAAATTCTATTTAAACTAATAATAATCCGAGTAATATTATTAAAACAACAATAAAATAAATTAAGTGCATAAAACAAATCAAAATAATTTATTACAGTACCCATTAAAATGTCAGCAGGGACGTATAAAATGTATCTTATCCTAACATTTAACAGATAAAATGTTTGTTTTTTTCTCGAGTTAATTGGATTTACTTTCAAGTTTTACTGTTATAATTATAAATAAATTGTTATAATAGATTAAAATTAAATTATATAAATATACATTATTAGATATCAAGAACGTTCTAAATACATACAAAACACAAGATTCTGAACTAGGTGGGCTAACCTTGAAACTTATTAGATTCTATGCAACCGTTAAGCACATACTAAAATCATTCAATTATCATATAATTATAATATGGTTTTTCGTATTCCTTTTAATTATATACCGACCTACAAATTAAATTCTCGAGTTTTAAAAAGTACGAATAATGTTTAAACACGTAGTTCTTCTCCGTAATGCAAAAACGTATGGTGTATGATTATAAAAAGCTACAGTTAAATTATTATTTTTATATAAAATGAATGGTTAAGGGGCTATAAAATACATTATGTGCATTTTGTTGGGTGACAATAATATAATTATACTTTAAATCTATAACCGAAGTCACGCATTCGTATGTTTTTTGTAAGTGTTTCAAATCACTATGGTCGTATATAATATATGGTCGAACTTGTGGAAGGGCACACATAGAATTTTTGGTTCAAATAAGGCGTCGCGTAATAAAAAATAGTTTGGGAACCCCTGATATATTTCTGTTTAAAAATAACCAACTTTAAAAAAAAATAAATTTTATAAATTATATAATATAATATATTCTATAATATAATTTATTATATTATTCTTATATAATAATATACCTTTATAAAAATTTGACATAAATTATTATTGTTTGTTTTAATATTTAAAGAATCAGTGTGACAGTGGCCCTAGAAGGAGGTAATGAAGATGTTGATTATATTCATTCCCATTATACAAGCATAACCAATAATTGTTTATTTTAGTGAATGTTAATTTAGTGCAATAAAAATATAAACTATAAATGTATTTCATAACATTAACATATTTTTAATTGATTTCAAATCATTATTTATTGTATGTGTAATGCTTGATTGTTATTGATATTATTTTTTTACAGATATGATGGAACAAATATTAAGAGTTTTACTAAAAACTTAATAATATGTTGAAGCTAATGGCGAAAGATTGGATACAATTGAAAGTATTTTTATATAATTTGACATTTTGCAGAAAAAAGAATCAACACAAATTCTTATGGAGTAGAAACTAAACATGTTGAAATTACTTATAGTTAGAGTTATACCAAAGTGCTAAAATATACTTTTACTTTCTGATTTGATAATTAAAACGTGTATTCAAATTATTTGTTACAGAATCAGTAGTATATATTTGTATGTTCACAGCCAGCTTTTCCACGGTAATTTTTTTTCTTCAAGGGGGAATGTCCCCCTTGGAGACTTTTATTTTACCGTGTAACACATTTCATACTGATTGTCTACCAAATTCTACCACGTAAAAATATTTAACGTAATCAAATTTTTAGGAAATCTTAAAACTGATAAAATTATTTCAAGTAAAAACACAAATTATTAAATAATATTTTTTTTTTATTGTTATAAATTAATTCTTAATTATATTTACACAAGTTTTCTTACTTCTCTAGTAAAAGGTACATATTCTACAATACGATCATGAATTAATAAACAGTAAGCAGTCACACCTGTAAGCGATTCTGAAGCTTCAATTTCCAATTGAACATCCACTGCTGAGGCTGTAGCTGAATCGTTCTGTTTTGAAGTGTCGATAACTATAATTGGTGCGTTTGCTAGAAAAGTAGATGGACTCAATATCGGGTTACGAATACTTTTTTCATAGTACGATTCTTGAAACGATGTATACATATTATATAATAAAGTGAAATTATTTTTAGAAAAATCTAAATTCAAATTATCGTATGGATAAGTTATCGAGTTTAGAAATACTTTAACGTTTGTTAGATTACAATGGTCAAATATACTACAATCTTTCGCTAACAAATTTTTACGTCCTTTTTGTAAACCAATTATGATAAATCGTGGTTTTTCTAATTTTGAAGCAGTTTTTAAATTCCATACAACTTTTTTAGTGGTTCCGAGTTCAAGATATTCAAAAGTTTCAAAGATCTAAAAGGAATAACAAACTTTTTTCTTTTTCTATAAGTTT
>NW_021760000.1:0-739 GCF_005508785.2 Acyrthosiphon pisum
AATGCTGTGCGACGGTGTTTGCTTCAGGATTCTTCATGGCACACGCCCAAGTGAACTTCGAAAAATCATCGATCAAAGTTAAAATATATGAATTCCCGGGGTAAGACTTGTTGAGCGGCCCTACAATGTCCATGAATACTTTTTCGAATGGTTTCGAAGCAGTAGTTGTTATCACCATAGGTTCTTTGATGGTCTGGTTTGGAGTTTTGTTGATTTGACATGCAGGCCATTTCTTTATGTATTTCCGGATTTATGCTCTCATGCCCTGCCATTGATACTGTTGTGTAATTTTATTGTATGTGCGCGTTACACCACAGAATATAACAATCAGAATGGACACTGATAACATTTAACATAGGCAGCATAGGACAATTTTTTGAGTCAGTCGGCCATGACACCGGCGGTATACAGTAGGGCCAGTTCAACCGAACAGTTTGACCAGTTTTCACTGAAAAAAAAGTGGAACCCATTTTTACAATAAAAAATCACGATAACGTAAAAACGTAGTACTTATCATTACTATACTCAGTGTGAACATTTATACAAACGTAAAGATTCTTTATTTTGCCATAGCAATGTGCACACTGTATACCTTCGGTGTCATGGCCGACTGATTCTCTATTATCGGCCCACCGCCCAAGAGTGTCCACCCCCTGGTTACACCTTGATGTCCACCAAGAGGATTTTCATGACATTCCTTGATGATCTGTAGTTTGTTATCTATCGTTAAACTCATCGC
>NW_021760000.1:789-8058 GCF_005508785.2 Acyrthosiphon pisum
CACCTTGATGTCCACCAAGTGGATTTTCATGAAATTCCTTGATGATCTGTAGTTTGTTATCTATCGTTAACTCATCGCGGGTGTATATCTGAATATACACAGAAGAGTCACGGAAGATATACCTCAACATATTTCGTACGACTTCCCACTTCAGTCCATCCCGGTCGCAGCCTAGACGTGGACAAGCGAGGTGTGTAACCTTGTAGTTGACACAGATTGACTTGAGATTCTGTAGACTTTGGAAGAGGATTTCATAACTTGTTTTCTGCCAGAAAAATTCTTTTGTGATTATATAAAACACCTGATGATTGCTCACATTAATTGTTGCAATCTCTGTTATTTGGCATTTTTGTCGACGAAGTTCATTAACTATTCCAAATCGGTTTCGGAATTCGAATGCAATTCCTTTCCTTGCTTTAAAATCTGCTGATACACAATGAGCTAATGAGATTTCAGCATCTGCGGAAAACAGATCTCCTGTTCGCTCGGCAATGTTCTTCGTAGGACCCAGTTTAGTTTCATCTGCTTTCAGGAATGCTTGGTAACCAGTATCACCTTCCCCATTCGATTCTAGGTCTGGTTGTTCGTTATCTACTGATTTCAAAGAGGTTTCTTGAGTTGCTGGAGGTTCTGACTGGTTGTAATGACTCGATGAGGTTTGAGGTCTCGTAGTCACAATTTGAATACGATTCAGTGCGTCAGCGTTTGTATTGTTCACTCCTGGTTTGAAATGAATAGTATACTGATACTCTTCCAGCTTGAGGCACCAACGAGTGAGTCTTGATCCTGGATCGGTAATATTAAACAACCATACTTGTCGACAGGGATGGGCAAATTATCAAAAAAAAAAGTAATTAATTACAAATTACAAATTACTCAAAATACTAGTAATTAATTACAAATTACTAATTACATGATTGTAGAACATTTAATTACAAATTACAAATTACATAATTGAATTACTTACAATTACCAATTACATTTAATTTCTTCATTGTAGATCTCTATTAATGATTTGGTTTCTGACTTGGCTCTGTCCACTAGAACACCTCTAAAATGTTTTTTTAACTTTCATAGAATTAAATGCTTCACTATTTCCCTGATGAGAATGTGGTTTTTTAATCCTGATTGTGCCATTCTGTAATTTGATTGCAGTACCCTTACAAAACACATTTGGCGTGGCACAAACATAATAACTGTAATAGGTATATGTTTGATTTTTATATGTTTAATTTAATTGTTATTATCAAGCAAAATAATATAAAATTGTCATTATATAGTATACAGTCTAGTTATCTACACCTACCTTGCTGGTAATCAATTAAATAATGCTATGTAACAAATACATACCGTTTTCCTCCGTCAGTAGTTTTTGTGCATCTGTAATGAAATCCTTGATCGTCCATATTAATTCAAAGTTAATTTACGCAATTAGTATAGAGAGCCTATAGAGAGTAACACAATAAATATATACATCATTAATATTATGAATAGATGTAACTTTATTACTGGTTCTAATAAAAAAGTATACTACTTAATTAAAATAAACTTTTTGAATCATATATATTTTATAACTATAAAAATGAATAGATAGGTAAGTAACAAATAAAATAAAAAATTAACATTATCTGTGTAACAACTAGGTTAGGTACCTTTAATACAAATTAATAACCAATTAAAAATAAAAACATGAATTAAAAAATAAACAACACCCTGATTAGTCCTTGGTTCAGTCTTGAAATTAGTAAGGAACTTATAAAAAAAAACATAACTTATACAATTACCTGCCTAGGAAACTTAAATAAACAAAATGTAAAAGTAATATCATAGATAAATAAAAAATTACAACACCCTGATTAGACCTTAGTTCAGTCTTCAAATAAATAATAACTGTTCACATATAACTAAAGTTTAAAAAAAATATATCAATAACTAGGTCATTTCATTGTTTCAATAATATCATCAATGCTTGTATCAAATTCTAATACACCTCTTCTTAAATATTTTGGTGGAGACAAAATTCTGACAACATCTTCAATCAGAAATTCACAGAAATCTTTAACATCAGGAAATACATGAATTTTTGGAAGTGTGCTTTTTTTTTGTCTAGTGAAGGAACCTTCATAAATACAGCCTTTACTTATTACATTGGTTACTTTTCCAAAAAATAATTTTGCTTTTTTTCTTCCATAATTAACAGCCACCCAAGTGCCTTCATCAATATTATCTTTAAGAATATCTAAAGGCATTTGACCAGCTTTGTTTGAGTTTGAATTTGAACATTGCAATTCCTCTTCTCTTATATGACCTACATTGTTTTTTAGTATTTCATTTTCATTGGCTTCATTATTTTCACACTCATCTGGGTCATCTATATCACTGGCTTCATCTAAATCATGAGATTTTATACTTTTACCAGGTAGAACTTTCAAACGTTTTTTTCTTTTTTTTTCAACATTTTCTTCAATTCCATACCTACATTTTTTTAAAAAGTTAGTTAAATTTTCAGATATTTGACTAGTATTTGTATCATTTTCAGTCTCATTTGGTAACATAGACAAAACTCTATTTCTATTTATAGGATATATTCCTGTTTTTTTCAAATCCAGATAGAATATTTTGAGCTTTTTTATCATTAAGTTTTGATACAGTAGATTTCAGCAATGCTGGAAAACAGTCTTTATGTATTGTAGCAGCCTTCATTCCCCTTTTAGTAGTTGATTTCCAATCATCCAATACAGCTCGCCATGAACCTTTTAACGGTCTAAAAAATGCAACATCTAATGGTTGAGTAATATGTGTAGAATTTGGAGGAAGAAAAATAAAATCTATGTTATATTTTTCACTGAGTTTTATTACTTCAGGAGACAAATGAGAACTCAAATTATCCCCTATTACAACTGTTTTCCCATTTAATCTTCTACAATATGGAATAACTATAGTGGAAAACCATTCAATAAAACAATTTCCATCAATCCACCCTGAAGTCGTCCTATTATATCTTGTTCCAGGAGGTCCTCCTACTGTCCACGTATCATATAGGTGAGCAGCTTTATATATTACATATGGTGGAAGTAATGTTCCATCAGCTGCAGCTGCAAACATAACTGATGTTGATGATTTGGTCTGATTCATGACCCTTTCAGGGTATTTTGTTCCTCTTTTGCATATTATTTTCTTTCTTCCAGGGTCGTCACTTAAATTTGTTTCATCATAATTTATTATATTGCTGGGTGACACATTTTTAAGAGATATTGTTAAATTATCAAAATATTTATTAATATCATCAGGAGTAACAGCTGCTCTGCTCCTTTTGATATTTTGACACATGCGCTGAGAAATAATATGTTTATATCTGTTCATAAATGATTTAATCCACTCAACACCAGGACAGTTATTTTTAAATGATTTGACAGTACAGCCGACTACAGACAAATGATACTTTACAAACAACCTTACTTCAAATTCTGTTATTGGATATCCCCATTCAGAACATTTCACAATATTGCTTACAATAGACATTTCAATATCTTTTGACAACACTGTTTGACCCCCTATTTTTTTAACTTTAAAGTCTGGATTTATTTGTTTTTTTCTGTTATACCTTTGAAGAACACTATATGGTATCCCTGTACTTTTTGCAGCAGATCTGATTGAACTTCCTTGTTCAATAATAGTAAGAGCATCTTGTATTTCATTTTGGTCGTGATGTCTATGCCTCTTACTTCTTGGATCAGGAATGTATTTACGTGCCATTTATACTAAGAACACACATAATTGTACCTATTAAAAATTATTTTAAAAGTAGTATGCATGTACAATTGTAATTAGTAATTTATTTCATTAGTATATGCTATTAAAGTGTGGAATTGCTCTGTTTGTACATTTAAATATGCACAGATTGTATTGACCCTAATCACCTCATTAAAATTGAAAAAATGATTTTTTTTTTTTTTTGCTAGCATAAAAAAAATATTGCAAATACGAATTCGAAATTTGTTTAATTACACTATTGATACCTCATATAATAATTATAAAATGTATTTGATGTTTTTACTTACGTTTTAAGTGTAGAGCCACGATGAGTTTTTTGGATTTGGCTTATAGTGAAAAAGTTGATTACAGTTTTGATGTTATCACTTATCAATTAATGATAAAACCAGTGTTGCAATATTTTGTGCAATATAAATTGTACAGAAAATGTTCCGGTTTATTAAACAGTGAAGACTAAAATTGATAACGATAAATACATAATTTTCTATAATCAATAATACGATAAAAAAAAGTTTTTGACCCGATTCCCCTCAAAGACCCTAATCACCCCGTTTTACGGTACTGTCTAATTGCCTTACTTAGTGTACACCACGAATCAAGATATATCTTAATTTGTGGTGTATATTATTATGTACTGCTCATTGTTCTTAACTCCAGGGGCGTAATTTGGGGGGGGGGGGGCGCAAGGTATATATTTGCACCAACTTTTTTTTTATAATGCCGTAGAAACTAAAGGGAATTTGTTCCTTTATTTAAAATACAAGTACCTAATGTTTTATAAATTTATATAAGTATTTATAATTTTTTTTTTAACACTGGACATCCCCCCCCCAGTCGTCCAAAATTATAGGATAGAGTTTTATGAGTGCTCCGGGGCGCATAATTTTTAAAAGCGACCCTACTGGCGGATAATAATATTTTCCAAATTTCCAATAAATAATTAATTGTTCTATTTGTTCCAATAAGGTGCTTGATCATGTGAAAATAGTAATTATGCTGCAAAATAATATAAAATAATGAAATTAATATTATTAACACGGTAAGTCTTCGCACAGGTAAGTATAAAAAATTGAATCAAAAGTTTTTTACTGCAGCGTACAGTGAACTTGTTTTCAGCACATAATTATTTATTTAATTAATTGAATTGAACACTGAAAGAAATAACTTTTCAAAATTCACAAAACTGTTTTGTCAGATGGTAATTTGTACATGCAGCTAAATTATATTAAGACGTATCAAATGGTTTATTTGTTGTTACTAAGTAATTTGTCCAAGTTACATATGAATTCTTGTTAATCACAATTGTGTAATACGTACTCGTTGATTTGTAATGATCAATAGTTAGTAGGTATATACAACAAGATTATAAAATGTAACAAAGTATCTGGTACTTATAACAGAAATAACTGAAAATACCTTAAATCAGTTTTCGTTAGCACTTCATAATAATGATCTGTGTATATAACCATACACAAATCAGTAGTTATAACAAATTGTTTAGTGTAAACAACGTGAATAAATCGTGATGTGCAATCAATTCATGCAATATTGAAGATGCAACGAACCAAAAGTGTTGCCTACAAATTGTTTTGTAAATACAACCAATTTCCAGTGCATTCAGCGATAACGCGGGTTATCCCAGAAACCAGACAATGGCACTGGTGACTGGTCACTGTCCACTGACGACCATATTGTTTTATTACAAAATTACAGTTTACTGTTGGGTGTTGTCTAATACTCTAATGTCTATTAGTCTTCGTTCTTTAGTGTTTATATCGCGAAATATACTTATTCGGTTATTGTTTATTGTTTTAGTAGTGTAGTAACTATTCCATGTTCAGATTGTCTACCGTTGTCACTTGTTAGTGTACGCGTACTTCGTATTAATACCTATACATATTTTATTATAATAGTGTTAAAAATGTCCGATAAAGATGTAATTGATTTCCTAACCGCGTGGGACCTGCAACAATATATCGAAATATTTCAAGGTAAGTTATGATTCAAATAATACAAGTCGTTAGAGAAATCAAAGTGTACTGTAATAATTATTGTAATTCACTTCAGTTTACAATATAACACACAATTTTATGCAGTATATAATGTAGATAGATACCTACCTATAGCTATTCATTAAAATGTATTATTTTCAATAATTAGATTATTAATATTATTATTTTTAAAACTAAATACCTGGATAGAAATAGGTAGGTAACAAAATATGCAAAATAAGAAAATATTATTTTTTTTCTTAAACATGTTTACTTGTTTTATATGTAAAAACACATATATTAGTGTTAAGATCCTTTTTTCACACTTTGATTTACAACATTCTAATCATAATTTTAATTCATATAAATGTGCTGAAGGAAAATGTTCAAGATTATTTTACTTAAAAAATTCTTATTCTAAGCATTTATTAAGACATTCTACAGATTTAATTCAGCCTTCTACTCCACAGTTATTCTTTGAAAACAATCCCACTTTAGAGTCTACAAATCCCACTTTAGAGTCTACAAATCCCACTTTAGAGCCTACAAATCCCACCAATAGAAGTAGTTATAGTGTGTAGAAGTAGAACCATAAAAAATTTTGAAGCAAACACTGACTACGTTTCTTTCATGTTTATATGCAAATCCCATAATTCCCAGAAATACCATACAAATTATTATTGATGGCATGGAAACTGTTCTTTCTAAGGGTGTTGCTGTTTACATAAAAAATACTGCTGAGAAAATGTTGTCAAGAGACCAAATTGCCGTTGAATGTTTTGGTTCCTTTATTAATATAGCAAAATATATAAATGAAGCTTTAAGAGGGCGCACTAGTAGACGAAATATGGCATAAAAACATGGTTTCGTAATTCAAGTAATACGGCTTATTGAAGCGGTTTACAGTAAAAATACCTATTATAAAAATTGTAGAGGAGAACTTTCTTAACAATCGTAAGAAGCCCAATTTTCGATATTTGTATTAATTAGTTGAATAATTAATCGATAAAAAGTAAAAAAAACGTGTTAATTTACCATGCGATATTGGAAGATTGGAACAAGGTATCAAAAATCGGGCTTCTTACGATTCTAGAAAAAATTCTCCTCTACAATTTTCGTAATAGGTATTTATACTGTAAAACGCATCACAACGCCGTATTATTTGAATTACGAAACCATGTTTTTCGGTTAAAAAAATACGCTCGTCAATTAATTACGCTCGTCATGTGCTGCGCCCACAAACAGCGGCAGCATTCGTTACTAGATGTTCATTTAACATCACCCCGCGCGCGATAACGACAGTCCCGCACCATAGGTCAAAACAGGTTTTCTATCGCAGCCGTGCGCCGGTACATAGTTTATAAATACCCAGATAAGAAAACGATTATTATTATAAATATAATATTATTTTGTGACAAATATTATTTTCATTTGGGTTCGGGTTTTATATTTTATATTCGTATCCAAAATTGTATACTAAATAAAAACCTATATTTTTGGTTCT
>NW_021760000.1:10109-11599 GCF_005508785.2 Acyrthosiphon pisum
CACTCGTTTTTTAATTACAACAAAATAAGAAAATCGTTACGTAAGAAATCGAGTGAATATCAAATGTATAAAAATATGAAATTTCAAACGCACATAAAAAATTTAATTTGAGTTTCATATAGACTTTTTTTTTTTTTTGATAAAGGTAGATTATCCCTATAAGGAATCTTGTATTACATTTTAAAATCTTAGTTCTGAAAAGAAAAATTGTTACGAATTATAATCAACATAATTAGGTAATTTTCGTGATTTTTCCATATTTTGTCAATTTTTGAACTTTAAATGATAATAAAAAAAAACTGTGACTAAGGATTTTTAACATTTTTAAAATGTCATTGTAACAATATAGTACGAGCCTTGTATTAAATTTTCAAGTATTTTTACTCAACAAATAAAGTTTTATTGACATTCATAGAAAAAAAAACTAATTAAATTGGAAACTAAAATTGTCCGTAAACAGCTCAAAACAAATCAAAATATTTTGAAAAATTTATCATGTATAGAAAATGGAAATATAAACAACCAGTAAAAATTTCATGTATCTACAGTCAGTCGTTTTAAAGTTACACCAAAAACCAAAATCAATTTTCTCGAAAACAGATTTTGCGTAAAAATTCCCGTTTTTCCTTAATTTTTCTTTTGTTTTTCACGGTGATTTTGAAAACTATTGGAAAAATGTTACTTTTGACCCCCCCAAAGTACCAACTAGATTCACTTTCCTATCAGAAAAGGTACTGTTGAAGAAAATCCAAGCACTTTTACTGTCCTAAAAGGTGATGACAGACACAAAAATAAAAAAAATAAAAAAAACACACATCATTGTAAAATCAATACATTCATCGTTCCACTCAGAATCTAAAAATATTAAATAAATTAAACATTAAATACACATAAATTATAATTTAAATTTCTAAGACTTATATTTAACAAAATGCGCATATATACGTATAGTATACAATAAAATATAGGTATGTATTCACTATTCTTAAAAAATAAAGTATAACTATTTAGTATGCATACATTTATAAGAGATTTAAATGTAGGTACATAATATATAAAATGTACCTAATTAATAATTATAAGTTATAAAGTAAATTTTATTGTTTTGTTGGATTATTGGGCACAGGATAATAACCTAAATTTATATTTTCTAAAGTTGATCTATTTTTTTTTTTATACAGAATTTTATACAGACGTATAATATTATAACAACTATTATAATGATTAAATATTTGTTCGTATACACAAATTCATATGTCTTATTTATTAATATTGAATTTAGTAATTCATCTTGTGTGTTTAATTTTGAAATTATTTTTATAAAAGCCTCTTTGTCGAATTTTAAATTATTTATTTCATCTAAATGAATGGGTTTCGGATAGCGTTGATTAAGTGTAATATTGCATCATGAATCATTTAAAATACTTAACTCTAAAGGCAGTGTTGCAAATGACGATTCTACCGTTTGCTCTGTTATTAATATGCCTTTA
>NW_021760001.1:0-788 GCF_005508785.2 Acyrthosiphon pisum
ACCTAATTACGATATACGAATCACTTGTCAGTTGGTGTTCACTTATGAGTTCCAAGTTTTCGACAGTCTGTGTAATTGTGTATGCCGTATGGTATTATATAGTATAATACCCTATACAGGGTGTAATAAATAGAACTGACTTTTGAAATAACTTTTGTTCTAATCAATATTTAAATTGTTTTTTATATACAATTTATAGTCACTTATTTATAGTTTCAAATATATAATGCAAAACATTTTTTTTATATTTTAATTGAGTACTTATTTTTTAACATTGAAAATAAAAAAAATTTTAATTTGATTTCAATTTTTTTAGATATATTCAAAATAGCCAATTTGTGAATCTGATTATCAAAACAATAATTTTGATAGTAAAAACATTTATCTAAGTCAAGTAATTTATTTTTAGAATTTTTGATATATCAATATTTTTTTGACTAAATTAATTTGGAACGTATACGTAAAGTTATTATAATAACTTCTTTCAAAATATTTTTTTTTGCAAATTTGCTGATATGGGTATATTAATTCTTAAATTATTTACTAATCATATAATTTTAACAATTTTTGTCATACGTTTAAGTAACGTCATTTTTTTTTCGTCAAGTCTTTCTGTTTTTCTGTTACACCTTGTATACTAATATTTATTTGTCATATTTTTTGAATAAAATATAAAAAATTTGTTTTAAATTTTTGATAAATTAAATTGACTATTGTATTCATTTTTATAAATTTACCTAATACACTATAAGTCTTCATATTAATTGTCATAAACATTTTTGCTCAAA
>NW_021760002.1:0-796 GCF_005508785.2 Acyrthosiphon pisum
GTAAGTGGATGTCGCTCTGCCGTACAGTAGATTATAAGTGGGTCATTGTATAATGGATTGTATTAGACTTGAATTCAATGATATAATATCATTGTATAAGAAAAACGATTCTGAGCAGAGACGGTTTGTCAGTCTGGATATTTTATATTGTTATTATTTATTTTATCATGTAAGTTGAATTAATATTAAAATATTATAATTTTTTATTCGTTTCTATGGTGATAAACAAACGTTAGAAATTAAAATCCCATTTTTAGCGTTTTTTCGTAATTTTTCGGTGGTTTTTCCCCTAGCATTTAATAACTATTGGGAAAATCGAAAAATGACCTCTCTAAAGTACCATCCACCTTGATCCAATTTTCTAAAAGATAAGGTACTATATGTTGAAATCGAAGCACTTCTTCTGGTAGGAATTTTGTATACAGGATATAAAAAAAAACACCATTGTAAAGCCAATAGCTTCCTCGCTCCGCTCATAATCTAATTAGCATATAAGCACTGGTTTGAAGGTTTGCGCATAATTTATTATTGTTGTGGGGACATGAAGTTTGTATAAGAGTACTGTCCTACACTTCTGTTAAGAGAATCTTAATATTTCAAATGATATTTTATAGAATATTATAATTCCTTGATGTAAAAAATAGGAAACACTTCTATTTTTGGCTCTGAACCTGGTACAAAAACATATTAGATAGGTATTTGTGAACATATTATATAATATATGCACTAAAACAGTCTTCAATATGCAGTAGTATACCTGCCCTATAATCATCTAATAAAATTATAGTTTGTAAAA
>NW_021760003.1:0-777 GCF_005508785.2 Acyrthosiphon pisum
GTATTGAAACAGAAAATAGCAAAACTATAATAGGAAAGAAAAATTATACTATTGATCAATTAAATAAAATACTACCATCAAATATAAAAATAATACAGACAAATAACTATATTACAATTAAATCTAGTGTTTATTATTTAATGGATGAAAATTTAAAATCAAGCTTAGGATTAGGTAATATATATAGTTATAAACATATTGGTTCAGATATTATATTCAGTAATTATTTTGAAAATAAATTTATCGAAGTACATTGCAATATAACTGAAAATTCCATTTCTAACCATAAAACTGAGCAATATTTGCATATAGACGATGATATTTTAGGTATTATTAAATGCGATAAGGGTGGCCAATATATAACTAATGATGTTAAATATATTCCTATAAATAGAATAAAATTTAAATATATTGAAGTATTTATCACAGATCAAGATGGTATTAAAATAATATGTGATAATTTTGTTGCATATTTAATTCTAAAAACATAGATTGATATCTATTTTTAACACGTGTCCCATTCGGACACATGTCAGATTCTTTGTAAAATCTTATAAATTCTAATAAATTCTATAAAATGTTTATAATAATTTCAAATTCTAACATGGTCGAATAATCCGACCGTGTCAGAATTATTTATTTAATAAAAAAGAAATATTAATTACTAAGAATATATTGAATTTTATAAATAAAAATGAATATAAAAACGTGCACGGAAAATCCGTGCATGATTTTAGATTAGAAAAGTTTCATTTTATAGAGTTTCTACTGATAATA
>NW_021760004.1:0-782 GCF_005508785.2 Acyrthosiphon pisum
TTTATAACATAAGTTATATTGATAATAAATAATTAATATTTAGGTATAAATTATTGAGATTGTTATTGGGAATACAATTTGACGTTTTTGGATAGTTAATGAGGATATTTATTAATATAATGATAAAAGGAAGAGATACGATTATGGAATACTGCTATTAGCTTTAAGTGCGTTTAGGACTGACGTGAGGAGGGAGATAAGGGGACCAATTAATGAGTTTATGTTTGAAATAAAAGTTGATATAGTGTCGGCGATTATTATTCTCCGTGTGTGATAGTTGAATTTTTGTGGCTTCCGCATGTTTGGTCTTGGACTGGGCGTTGGAATCAGAGCCCTTGGCTGGACGGACTCTTGGGACTGTTTTTTTGAAAGTAGTTTTGTAAACTGGGCATCCCTTGAAATTTGCAGTGTGTTCCTTTGTGCAAAGGGCGCATTTAGGCGGACTATGACGGTCTTTGGAGCACTCGTTCGTGGGGTGATTACCACCACACTTTACGCATTTAGGTTCGTGGCAGAAATTGTTTCGCGTGTGTCCGGAGAGTTGGCAGTTGTGACATTGTGGTGGGCCGCGTGCCTTTTTATGTGGTTTCTCAATTGAAACTTTGGTATTAAGTAGAAACTTGATGTCAAGAGCATCTTTGTTATTTTTTTGTGTATGAATGGAAACTAGCATTTGTTTCGTGTAAGTGTTCAATGATTTTATTGAAATATTCCCGATTTGCACTTGTATGATTATGTATGACGGCGTTGACCTACAGGTAAAGCCATTTGGGTCGGTGATG
>NW_021760005.1:0-798 GCF_005508785.2 Acyrthosiphon pisum
TGGTGGTATGTAGACGCTATCAATAAGTGCACTTTTGCTGAAGATATTTTTTTTGCTGTTATGGGATCACTTCGAGGTCAGGAAAGATAAATAAAGATAAAAGAAATTGGAAACAGAAAAAAATGGTGGTGGTTTTATACGGAATTAAATACGGCTAATTCAGCAGAGCTGCTGAAAATAAATCACCGGAAAACGTTTCAAAAACGGTTGGTGAGTTCAAAAATCGTCTAACGAACAGTAAGCCCTCCCCCCATATCATCCACTTATTTTGATAAAAACAACGTTGGCCAGGTGGAACGCCTAAGATAAGAACGTTTACTGCAAGGATAAAGAATAAAATATTCCTGTTTCAATCTGTTTTATTTCATTTTATTTTTTGTTTTTAAATAAGCACAAAAACATAAACACTACTTTTATTGCTCATAAGTTATATCTTATAGTTTATACTATCTTTGAATGAATCATATGAGGCAATACACTTTTGAATACAACAATAACAATAATGTTATTTCTCTGAGGTTCAGACAACCATGTCATTTTTTGACGAAATTATAACTCGTTTGTTTAATATTTCATTTTTGTCATGAATGTCAAAGATATTTTTGTCTGATAAAATGCTAAGAGCCGTTAATTCAATGCTTATTATTTTGATGAGAATTCAGAATTGTAATAGATTGAATAGTGATAGTGATTTTTAGTAAATAGCTTTTTTCTTTAGAATTTTGAAATTAGAACAATTCTGCAATAAAACGATTTTTAGTTTTTATCGATTATCAACTGAATTATTATATCTACAGA
>NW_021760006.1:0-10291 GCF_005508785.2 Acyrthosiphon pisum
CTCGAGCGTCATTAGGTCGCTTAACCAAAAGGGTCGGAGCATCGTGGATTTTTGTAGTTTTTTATATTTATATAGAAGCAATGAGGAAACGATAGGTATCCTAACAATAATATGAAAAAACATGACACACTATTTGGTAAAAAAAATCATTATATTATTAAGGTAGGCGCCAAGAAAGCCGTCAGGCATAAGACTCGGACAGAAGTAAAATAAAAAACAAACACCGTTATAATAATAATAATATCGTAACACACATAGTATACTATAATAATAAACACCTAGCCAATATGGCAATAATAATAATAACAATACCTAGCCAATAATGATTGTCGATATTACAGTTTACGGCATAAATACACAACAATTTGCGCAAATCATTAGTTTTGAAAATCTACTGTGTATGAGTAATCATCATCTTAAGAGATAATCAAACTTTTAAGTAAAGACCTTATCTGTTTTCTCTCGATCAGTTATTTACGATTTTTTAATTTTTAAATGAACTTTGAGAATTTACAAATATTAATATTTACTCATAACTCGCTTAGAAATTAAAACATTGTAATAAACCGATCTAGAAAACACAGATAATGTTCTAATCTAAAAGTTTGATTTTCGGTCAATTCATTCTAATGTCAAAACTCACATATATAATATACCACAACTAGATAGTCGTCTTTATACTACAGTTGTGACCGATGTTGAAGTTGACCGCCATTTATAGAGAGGCGTCGTTTACATTTATTTTACATTTATTCATATACATATTTTATATACCTACTGTGACACTATTGTTTTGTAAACATTGTCTGATTTTTAAATGGCAGTCGACTTCAATGATTAAAAGGTGATGGCTATCTGTATGTGATGACTAGGGCTCGGATTTTTATGTAAATACATATTTTCTCTGCGACATGATAAACTAATTTCGGCAAATGATAAATTTGTTTCACAATATTTTTGATAAAACGAGCTATATTTGATTTTACATATTTTGTCATAAATACATGTTTTTACATATTTCACAATTATTCAATTTTTTCTCACATATTTATACAATTATACTGTTTTAATGTCTTTTCTTCAGATTTAGAATAATTGAAAGGTTATCATGACTATATATTATATCGACGATCTTTTGAATACGAAAATTTAAAAGTGCAGGTTATTATTAATTGTAATCAAGATAATTAGATAACTATAGATAAATATGCATTTTTTATTACATTTTATTTTATTATTAATTATTATTAAGATTTTATGACAATATCGGCGATCTTTTGGATTTGAAAATTTAAAAATGAATGTTAATTAATGTTTGTAATCAATATAATTAGATAAATATACATTTTTTAATTACATTTTATTACATTATTAATTATTATTTTTTTTTTCGATAATACATATTTTGAATTTTTTAACACATATTTATATACATATTTTTATTGTATAAATACATACTTAGGTTATATAAATACATATAAATCCGAGCCCTAGTGATGACTAATTTTATTGTTGTGCATATCTATGTTAAGTGCAAACATCATACAATTGAAACTGCTGAACGAAAATTTGTTATGTTGTACCTACATGTGTAAGGCGGATACAACACAACCGGATACGACGTCCTTTTAGAAAAATCTGTTTTTCGTGGGTAAGAACTACTCAGGTTGTAGTCAAAGCGAAGCGACCAAATGTTCACACTATAGAGAGGAGAACGTTTACTGTGGTACATTGTTTTTATTTTTTCGGTATCTGAACTAAAAAAAAAGTTATTCAAGTTTCAAATGCTCAATACTAATGAATTTTTAAACAATAAGAACTTTTTTCTTATTTGTGATATCGAAAACAGCGTTGCGCAGTCAATATTCTCCTCCTTCTAGTGTAAACATTTGGTAGCTTAGATTGGACTACACTACTTTCCAACAAATATTTTTCTGAATTTAATATTGTTCCTGACGAAAATTGTCCCGAAAATTACGTTCCGACGTACACCTAAAATAATATCAGAATACACATATTAAATATATATATACCTTCTTTTTATTGTTTTTCTGTTGGAAATGCATACGCAGTAATGCAGTATCATTTGTGTATACCTAGTATATAATTAATGTGATATGGTTTGCAGCAGAGCTTTAAAACGTCATTAAGAACGTTATAACGGAAAATAATAAAAACAAATTAACGAAATCAATGAACGAAGGACGAAAATAATCTAATAGGTATCATCAAACATATTATTTCATTATTAATCACAATATTAATGATTAAAAATAAACAATACACGTGTTTTATGTAACATGAAAAAAAAATTAAAATAACGTTATTCGATATAATATGTTTGTGCTTTTTTTTTACGTTAAACTTAATATTACTATTGTTTTGAAATCGCGTATACTGTAGTCTATATAAGTATGAATTTTACAACTTAAAACTATAAATAGTTCAGATTTGGCAAACCTATGTTAACAGTAATTTATATTTTTTGAAATACCTTATCTCTGTTTGAGTTATAAAATATATTTAATTTAATAGAATATTAGTTTATTTCTGTAATTCAAATAAGATATAGAACTACGAGCGCGTGGTTTGGTGTACCTACCTACTAAATACTTATATAGTATTAACACTATTATGCCATTTCAAGTTGTATTATCGTTGTAAATATTTTTTTGAATAATATATAGTCGTCTTTAGACTACAGTTGTGACTAATGTTGAAGTTTACCGCCATTTATAGAGCAGGCGATGTTTACATTAATTTTACATTTATTCATACATATATACTGCGACAATATTGTTTGGTAAACATTGTCTTCTATGTAAATGGCGGTCGACTCCAATAGTTAAAAGGTGACGGCTATCTAATTGGAGTGTATATCTATGCTTAAGTGCTAACAGCATACTATTAAAACTGCTGAACGAAAATTTGTTATGTCTTACACGTGTAAAACGGAGACAACACATCCGGATACAGCCTCCCCTTAGCAAAAACTGTTTTTCGTGGGTAAGAACCACTCAGGTTGTAGTCCAAGCTAAGCAACCAAATGTTCACACTATAGAGAAAAAAAATTTACTATGCAACGGTGTTTTTATTTTTCGCTATCTGAACTAAAAAAAAAAATAGTTATTCGAGTTTTAAAAGATCAAAAATAATGAATTTTTAACAACAATAACATTTTTTGTATATGTGATATCAAAAAATTAAAAACAACGTTGCGCAGTCAATATTCTCATTTTTTAGTGTAAAAATTTGGCTACAAAACAATACTTCCTGACAAATATTTTCCTGACAAAAATTTTCCCGAAAATTACGAGCCACCGGACGATCTCCTTTTGATTGTCTTTCTGTTGGACGCAGAAATGCAGTATCAATTGTGAATACCTAGTATATAATTAACATAGTGTCGATATGGTTTGCAGCCGGGCTTAAAAACGTTATTTAGAACGTTATAACGGAAATCAAACCTGGACATAAACGTGTTAAAAAGTCAAAGTTAAGTTACTTTTAACTTTTTAAAATTTTATTTTATTATATTGATATAAATACAATTCGCAAATATAAATTTATCAAAAACATAATATTATAAAATATTTTCACCTAAAAAGTTATTTCGTTATTTATAAATCAAAAGATTGTATTTATATTTTATTTCGGCATTTTCAATTTTGTATGCTTTTAGTACCTACTACATAATTATATAAATTCAGTACCTAATAATTTAACTCTATGTATAGAAAAGCTATTAGCTATTTTCTGTGTTTAATAATATTTATGATTTTTATGATTTTTATGATTTTAAACCATATTACTGGGTATTTATATAGATATAAATAATAATAATAACTTAACTGAGTTAAAAAAAATTAGGTTAACTGTTAACTTTAAACTTTTTAAAATGTTTTCCATCAACTTAAATTAACTCAGCTAAAAATTATCATAAAACTGGCCCAGGCTTGACGGAAAGTAGTGAACAAAATAAACAACATCAATAAACGAAATACGAAAATAATCTAATATCATTAATCACAATATTAATTATTATAAATAAACAATACACGTATATTATGTCATATAAAAATAATTGAAAATAACGTTATTCGATATAATACGTTTGTGATTTTTTTTTTACGTTGAACTTAACATTACTATTGCTTTTAAATCTTGTAGACTGTAATCTATATACCTAAGTATGAATATTATAAGTTATCTATAACCATGAACAATTCAATGTTGGCAAACCTATGTCAACAGAAATGTATATTTTTGAAATACACTATCCCTGTTTGCTGTTTGACTTTTGAAATATAATGAACTTAAATATAATATTAGTTTATTTCTGTAATTCAAATTTCAATAAGATACAGGAACTATGAGCGTGTGGTTTGGTGTACTTAGATACTAAATACTAATATATATATATATATTATATATAGTACTATACTAGTACTATAACACATTGACATTATTATTCCATTTGAAGTTGTATTAGGTATTGTTGTGAATATTTTTTTTTTATTAATATCTATTTATAATTTTTCATTCATGCCATAATATTTAAGCAGTATTTAGGATGATTGAAAATAACCTATACCGGTCAACAAATTCTACTAATTTGATAGTTCTTACATCAAAATGTGGTTACTTAATAATCTATCCATACCGAAAATTACAATATAATTTATAAAAAAAATTAAACATTAAACAAAATTAAAATATAGTAACCATAAACGTAAAAAAATCATATAACGTTTGAAAGTACAATAACGATAAACATTAAATATCTGAAAACGTAAAAACGATATATTTATTTTAAATTTAAGACCTGCAAGTTTGCACGTCTACAAAGTGCACTAAATGTAGTGATTTAAAACTAATGTGGGCACAGTTATGTTAATAAATATAATACTTACAAGTTATAACTTATAGCGGTACCTACATTAAAAAAACAACATTTGTTGACATACGTATTATGTTTTCTTTAATTTAGCTACTCCTAATACACATTATACATTATAATATATTAGGACTATATTATTATTATAACAATCATGTCTGGGAAACAAGACCAATTTTGTGACTCGTTAGGTCAATATAGGTAAATGTGAGTTAAGTTTAAAGTTAAAATTTACGCGCTTACCCGGCAACTGTTATGCATAACTCGTACGCTTCGGGTTCGCAACAATAATAATATTATTCAGTCTGCGGTAGCCGCTTATATTATAATCACGGTTAATGTTATCAACCGTATATTGTTATCGAAAAGTACAACGCTGTATTACGTACATACTTAAATATTTTCCTTTATTATTATCAGTCGGCATATGTTGTCCGTTTTGTCCAGCACCAAAGGTGATTGCTTTAATCGACGACCACTGTATCATAATATTATAGTTCACACATTGACTGTGCGAACAGTACTTTAGGCACCTACAACTAATATTATGTGAAAAAAAAACGAAACTGGCGGTGGCAGGCGATAAATGCGGTTTGCGAACTGTCACTACAAATAAATTATGAATAATACGATGTATAAGTTTGACAACCACAACTGTGGGCGCGGTGGCACACGGTATACCTACACGAGTCGCAAATCGTCACTACTTATCTACACCTAGGTACCTATTATATAGATACGACTGCGAATAGTACGGCGTGAACGACGGTAACCGAATCGTGCCGAGTGAAAAATATAACAATAATATTATGTACCGATCGGCCACGAGTCGGCGCAATGACACCTGTTGTTTCGTTTTTTTTTTTCTTTCGTAAAGCGAAAAACGTCCGAGCCGAGCACCGCAAACACACAAACGAACTGATAGCAGTGGTTGTCCGATATCACGCAGTCCTCAGTGATAAGGACGGGCCGCGACGATAACTACGGGCGACGGTGTGTCGTCTGGTGCAGCGTGCGGGAAAACGTCGTATCGGCCTTGTTGCGCGTATGGCGGCGACATTATTTTCACATACTAATTTGAACGAATTTACGTGCGTTATTTTGAACAGTAATTATTACATTATTTAAAGCGAAAATCATTGACAGTCGTACAATTTAGTAGGACGTGCCTAGTTGTATGATAGCAATGATAAGCTGTTTGTTGGCAAGAGCATCGATCGAGAACAGCTGCACAAATATTTAGCCGATTTTTTTCTGTTTTTTTTTTTTAATGTTCGTAATATTTCGAATGAGACTTTTATGGAAAAATAATCGGTTAAGTTCCAGTAAAATTGGAAAATCTTGGAACAACTGAAAGGAAAAATTCAATGGGATTTTTCTAGAAATTGTTTTATTTTGTTGATAAATGGTTGCCAGGTTACAATAATATGGTTTCAATACTATGATAATAGAATAGTAGGTAATAGTAGAAATTAGTGGTTTTTTTTCCATATAAATGGTCACTACTGGTTACCTAATATCTGTAATATAATATTATTGTAATATTATCATTTGATTTAATAATTTGAACTTAAAATGTTGATACTTGGTCGCTATAATTTTTACCCACGCATTGGTTGATTCGAAATCAATAGACTCAAAAACTACTGGACCGTTTTCAATAAAATTTATACCTATAGATCTCTGAGACTCAGTGGCGGAGCCAAGGGGGGCCAATAAACCATGCCCCCCCCCCCCCCCTATTGGTCATATTATTTTGAGTCACTGATTTATTATGATCACTTCGCACATTGACCTAAAATCCAACACGAACGGGTACAAAATACAAATAGACACTAGTACCTACACAGGTACCTATACTACTTTTGAAGACATAGAATAAAAGGTATTTTAAAATTTTACTTGGTAAATCAGTCTAATCAGAGAATTGTTGGGTAAACATATTCCATATTATAAAATATTAGACGATATATCTTTAATAAACCTGTTTCAATATAATATAATAAATAGTAGGTATATATGACTACAGATTTCTTTGTTCTTTCATTCACATATCACATCCACTCAGTATGACAGTATCTTAGTTTGATTCGTATTTGCTAACTGAAGTGCATGAACCATGAATTTGGATATTGCTGAAGTTTTTGAAACGCGTTAACAGTGCGTTATAATTGGAAATTACTAATTATAAACATATTGAATTTATAGGATAAATAAAGACGAAATTTTTTTTGTACCTACGCTAAACATAACTATGTAACGTTCACGAATACATTTAAAACAAATTTAATGAATCTAATCTTAACAATAATAATATAAGGAAATATTTATATGACATCTGTCAACGTTATGTCCGAATAAAAATAAAATTTAATAATAAGTAAGATAGCAGTAAATAAAATAAAATACGGTTTTTGAATTAAGTTGATTTAGTATTTTTGTAATGACCCAATGATTTAATGTAACCTTATATAATAAAAAATATTTTTAAATTGGTTGCAAAAAAAAAAAATTGAGAAACAATTAAGAGCCCACCTTTCTGCGGTGTATCCTGGGTAACGCTAATAGTCTCAAAAAAATAAAATAGAAAAAAATGTGTACCTAGACGTGTTACGTGCGTGCCCGAACATGTTTTGGCGTTTATTTTTACAAATAATCAGTACCAAATACCAATACACCTGTTGAAAAATTGCCATCGAGGTGCTCTTTTAAATTTGTATAACATTGAAAATATTTATAATATAATTTGTCAGATAATAAAACGGTTGCAGATTGCTTTGTTTTATAATTTACAAACAATATTTGAATCTTCCCTTTGTTCATTTTTTTTTTTTTTTTTTAGTAATTTCAGAAAATTGAGTTTATTTCAAATTTTGGATAGTAATATATTATTACAAAATAAATAACATAACGTGGAAATAAAATTCTATTTTTTTGGATCTACTACTTACAATTTTAATTAAACCTTCATCGATACCTACATAAAAAATTTAAAGTTTGAACGATCAGATATTAGATGAGCAGAGAAATGAGAATAGACAATTTTCTATTTTTTTTTTGTTTTAAAAAATGTTGTTTTGGATGACATACCTATAATTATTATTATTATACGAACAAAAAAAAATATTAATTTTTTTCACGTGTAACAAGTGTACCTATTACACGCGTGTGTATAGTCAACGACTAAATAAGCACGTGACATTTATCAAGACTAATATAATATGGTTAACACGTTTAAAAACTTACTTACGAAAAGTACAATATAAGTAGGTACTAGAGATATACTCGCTGCTGGTACAACTGTTAACTTCGTTTGGACTCCCGTTGAGACGATGAGTGCATCTGCAAATGAAGTAAGTACTCGGATAACGCCACTTCGTTGGCCTGGCACAACGATTTCCACTACCACCGAAGTGCACTTGGCCTATACACAGTATACAGGAAGATCTGACAAATGAAATAACTTTGGTTCAAATCAATTTTTAAATTTAATTTTAAAATAATATTTAGATTTTAACAAGTAGGTACTTATTCAAAAATAAAAATAAAAGTGTTTATATTATACGTGTAGCACAGGAGTCAACTAATTATTTATACAAAAATTATGTAAAAATATTGATCAGAACAAAATTTATTTAATTTTCAGGTATTCCTGTTACAACCTGTATATGCCTTGATAACTCTACTCGATATTATTATTATCTGTACAATTTACATACTACATAGTAGGTACCTTCATATATATATTACATAAACACACTTACAGATGGGTACATTATAGTGCAGTGGTTATATTATGTCATAGGATAATGGTATGATAATGAAAAAACGTCTATTCACTTAGAATGTGACAAATAATTTAAACAAGAAAAATTTGAATGACATACTATAATATATTATATGATATATGATATATGATATATTATAATATATATATACCATTATTTCAATATATTTTGTCAAAATCTATTATTTTTGTTATACCATCATAGTATTTTTAGTTACTTGTTGTGGTCCCCAAGAGCGATTTGGTGAATAGTTGATGGATGCACATCTTGTTGGATCATTCTAGTAAATATCCGAATACAGTGTTAATTCAGTATAAAAATAAAAATGAGACGACTTATATTTTTTCCAACGAGGGGAATTTTGTTATCATTGAGTGAGCCCCATCTCGCAGTTCATCTTTTTGTTTTATTTTTTTTTTTTAGTACCTATACAGGCACGTTGTCAGAAAATATTCAGTAGGTGGGCCAATGTTAGGTGCGCCCCCTCCTTCCCGAATTTGTATATTATAAAAAGGTAGTTATCAGCATATCCGTACAACAAATATATAAGTACCTATATAACCTAATAATACAATATTTTATCATTTTTCCAATAACTAATAAGTTTAAGAAAAAAATACGTTTAAATACATGAATAAAAATCAAATAAAATTAATGCTTTTAATAATTATGATGATAATAAAATCCAAAAATTTAATATATATATATATATATATATATATATAGACACAATTTTTAAATGAAATACAATAAATATAATTTAAGTACTAATATAAAAGTGTTTTTATATTTTTATGTTTTATAGAAAATCTATTATAAAGTATTATATTATTATTAATTATAGTATTTTACAAATAGACATACAAGTATACAATAGTATGTTATCGACGACGCGGCCGCGGCGGCTGAAGATGTGGAGGGAGGCACGTCGGTGGGAGATGCGAGGACTACGACGAGTTTTGGTTCGCCGCCGACTTGCGCTCTCTCTAGACAAAATAAGAATAACGCGACATTGTAGTATGGTACCATTATTTGGCTTTTAAATTTTAATAGCAATTATTTCCTAATAGATTGTTGACATAATATTATGGCTCATAAAAATAAATTATCACCCATTCTTGGAGCAACAGAATTTAATAGTAGGTACAGCATAACATAATACGTACATAATAATATTTTATTCCAGATACAGACACGGATCGAATTTAGTTACAAGTTACACTACTTATATTGGATTCTAATTAAAACCCGATATATTTGGTTATATTTGGCATTTGCGTCATATTTAGGCAATATTAAAAATTTGGTAAAAATTAAAAGCCATCATATAATATTGGGCCCCTCTGAATACTTTGGTTGGGCCGGCCTAAGGCCAGACACATATAAGGGTGGGCCAGGCACATCCTGCCCCCCTCCCAACCCCCCGTAGCTACGTGCCTGAGTACCTACTTGTATTATACCAACATAGCAGCAGTATATATTTTTTAGCTTTTATATCTAAAAAGTTAGGAAAGATCAATCTACAAGAGTGCTGAATTTCCGGTTTCGAAACGTATTTTAATACAAAGCAATAAACTATAATTCCAAATACAAATTAAATATAATT
>NW_021760007.1:0-826 GCF_005508785.2 Acyrthosiphon pisum
TTTTTATTACAACAAAATAAGAAAATCGTTACGTAAGAAATCTGAGTAAATACCAAATGTTGTAAAAATATGAATTTCAAACGCTCATAAAAATTTAATTTGAGTTTCTTATAGACATTTTTTTTTTTTGATAAAGGTAGATTATCCTATAAGGAATCTTGTATTACATTTTAAAACCTTAGTTCTAAAAAGAAAAATTTTTACGAATTATAAACTCAAAATAATTAGGTAATTTTCGTGATTTTTCCATATTTTGTCAATTTTTAAACTTTAAATGCTAATAACAAAAACTGTGACTAAGGATTTTTAATATTTTTCAAATGTCATTGTAATAATATAGTAGGAGCCTTATATTAAATTTTCAAGTATTTTTACTCAACAAATAAAGTTTTATTGACATTCATAGAAAAAAAACTAATTAAATTGGAAACTGGAATTGTCCGTAAACAGCTCAAAACAAATCAAAAGATTTTGAAAATTTTATCATGTATAGAAAATGGAAATATAAACAACTAGTGACAATTTCATGTATCTACAGTCATTCGTTTTAATGTTACACCAAAAACCAAAATCAATTTTCTCGAAAACAGATTTTGCGTAAAAATTCCCGTTTTTCCTTAATTTTTCTTTTGTTTTTCACGGCGCTTTTGAAAACTACTGGGAAAAATGTTACTTTTGACCCCCCAAAGTACCAACTAGATTCACTTTCCTATCAGAAAAAGTACTGTTGAAGAAAATCCAAGCACTTTTACTGTCCTAAAGTGATGACAGACACAAAAATAAAAAAAAAATAAAAAAACACACATCATTGTAAAATCAATACATT
>NW_021760008.1:0-1146 GCF_005508785.2 Acyrthosiphon pisum
TCACAATGGTCGACACTATACGTTTAATAAAGGCAAACAGTAACTCAATCAGCGATAAGTAATAACTAAAATTGTCGTGTGGGAACAGGAAAAACACGAATAATATATTCATCAATAAGTGTGGTCACCAAGCCAGGAAAGTATATTTAAAATAGATTTTTTAGTCAATCAAGTAAGCCGAAAATATTGTGTCCGATTCGCATTTAAGCCAAAAATATTTTAATTAGATAGGATCCTCAATCAGGAATAATAAAGTAGTTAATTCTGTTTTACATTTTACGGTATCTCCCAATATTTTTATCGCGAAAACTAGCTTCACTTGTCTACTAAGAGTAATATTTAATTAATTAATTATCAGTGGCATAACGGAGGCCCTTTTTAATACTGCAGGCAGGACTGGCGCTACGTAATATTTGTGAGGGGTCGTGGTTAACGAAATTAATTTTTTTTGTGTCTATCATCACCTTTTAGGATAGTAAAAACTAAGTGCTTGAATTTTCTTCAACAGTATCTTTTCTGATAGGAAAGTGAATCTAGTTGGTATCTTGGGGGGTCAAAACTCAAAAGTGAAAAGGTGGGTAAGTGGATATCGCTCTGATGTACAGTAGGTTAGAAGTGGGTCACTGTATAATGGACAGTATTAAATTTGAATTCAATGATATAATATCACTGTATAAGAAAAACGATTCTGAGCGGAGACGGTATATCAGTCTATGTATTAGACATATATATACTTATCTATGGTATTAAAAAAAAATTTACCTATAATAGGTACCTATAATAAATTCCAAATTAATCATATCATAATATCTATTAGGTACTTATAAGTTATAACGCGTTATACATCAACAAAAAACCGTGGTAAAATCATAGATATATAATAGTATACTTTAGAAGTTTCAAGTACCCACGAATAATATTATACAATCACAACAAAATAACTAAAAGAGTTATCCTAGGTTTTTAATATGTAATTTCGTCCAAATTTGTACTTAAAATAACTATAAAAATAAACTTTTTAAATGTATATTTTAGATTTTTTGGTAACAGAATTAATTACTTACGTGGAATCTTGTTTTAAATTTTTAATTCTTAGATACAAAATTGAAGATTTTATAAATTTTTAAGTACAAATATTTTTCAATT
>NW_021760009.1:0-705 GCF_005508785.2 Acyrthosiphon pisum
ACATAAAACAGTAAAATAGGTAAATTGTTTGGTTTACATAATTATTATTATTATTTACTACAGTTTGGATACATTCCTGTTTTTTTTTTTTGTTTTGACATGTATATGTCTTATGGCTGGGGGTCATTCTGTTAATTTGTGCGACACTGAAATGTTACCATGACGTCATTAGCGTTTAATGTAATGTGTGTGCGTGGACCGGTTCCTGGAAATTAGCGATTATACAAACGTTATCGGAATCGCGGTGGCGTATGATCTATTAGTAACATTAGGTATAGTCCATTGTATAATAAATGTATTGATGATAAAAATAACTCATTATAAATTATATTTATAAATATAACTAATATTGGTTAATATAATTGTTCAACGATGTCATAGAAACGTGTGTCATGATGGTTTTTTATCATACCCTCTGTAAAAAAGTTTCACTTTATCCGTACGTACTCACAACACTCCCCTTTAGATTCTGAATGGAACAATGAATGTATTGATTTTACAATGATGTGTGTTTTTTTTTTATTTTTTTTTGTGTGTCATCACCTTTTGGGACAGTAAAAGTGCTTGGATTTTCTTCAACAGTATCTTTTCTGATAGGAAAGTGAATCTAGTTGGTACTTTGGGGGAGCAAAAGTAAAAATTTTTCCAATAGTTTTCAAAAGCGCCGTGAAAAACTAAAGAAAAATTAAGAAAAACGGGCATTTT
>NW_021760010.1:0-1575 GCF_005508785.2 Acyrthosiphon pisum
TTATTTATTAATTTATTTTAATTGTATTATTATATATACTTATTTCGTGATTTAGTAGTGAAATATTATCGTCTTATCGGAAAATATTTCTGAAAATAGATTCTTAGATTTTGTCAAAGTGATTACCGAGTGGGGAGTAGTGGTTACGTAATACGTTGACATTTATCGACATTTAATAAAACAGTTTTTAATTTATTTTTAGAATTACTTAGTGTGAACATATAAAAATGTGTTAAATAAATTATTTTTTGATATTAAAAATATTTTTCAGCTAAACTTAAAAATGTCCAAGTCTTTTTTAGTTGGTTAAAATGCTTTTTTTTGTAGCATTATTGGCAATTTTTTAATTCCTTTGTTGTAGGTTTTTAGTGCTTTATTTTCCTAGCTCTAGTTATAACTTATAACTCATATTATTATTATTGTTTAATTTGACAGATTTAATTATTTATGTTCAATGCTATGCATTTCCCTTAGTTTAATTGTATAAATAGAATATAAAGTAGCTAAAACTAAAAACAGCATAAATTAAATTAGGCAAGAAGTTAAATAATAAGGTAACAGATACCATGTAAACCGCATCAAACTGTTGCTACTTTCAATATGTCAACCCTTGAACCCCTTTATTTTTATACCATTATAGCTTACTATATTTTGTCAAATCGAATTAAGTATAGTAATATATAGTTAATTAATAATTAATAAATAAGTTATTATCAGTAAATTGTTCATATTACATTACTTACCAGCAGTCAAAACGACTACATGGGTTAGGTATGTGGAATGAACAGACAATGACTAACTGATAGCAATAAAATATTGTATTTTAGATACAATATTTACAAGAAATAGATGTTAAAAATAATGTGTATAGGATTATCAGAGTTTGTTGAATTGACAATTGGTTAGCGTTATATGATTAAATAAACAGTGGTATAATACATAAATTAATAATTATTAATGTACTACTGAAAAAATACTATAAATAATACTGAATAAAACTATGTTTTGAATTGAAAATATAACATTTAATAATTATATATGCTATATTGGCATATTTTTAGATTCTGAGTGGAACGATGAATGTATTGATTTCACAATGATGTGTGTTTTTATTTTTTTTGTGTCATCATCACCTTTTAGGAGAGTAAAAGTGCTTGGATTTTTTTCAACAGTACCTTTGCTGATAGGAAAGTGAATCTAGTTGGTACTTTGGGGGGTCAAAAGAAAAAATGTTCAAGTAGTTTTCAAAAGCCCTGTGAAAAACAAAAGAAAAATTAAGGAAAAATGTGAATTTTTATACAAAATCTGTTTTCAAGAAAATTGATTTTGGTTTTTGGTGTAACTTTAAAACAAATGACCGTAGATACATGAAATTTTCACTGGTTGTTTATATTTCCATTTTCTATACATGATAAAATTTTCAAAATATTTTGGTTTGTATTGAACTATTTAGTACATTTTCAGTTTCCAATATTATAAGTTTTTATTTGTTGAGTAAAAATACTTGAAAATTTAATACAGCTCCTACTATAAAATCTTTAGTCACAGTTTTTTTTATTAGCATTTAATGTTCAA
>NW_021760012.1:0-764 GCF_005508785.2 Acyrthosiphon pisum
TGATGTATTATTTATTTAAAATTGTAAAATATGATAAACAAGTTGAATTTAAACACTATTAGATTATTCAAATTGACGAAGAAAAACCAGTGTCTTAGAAAATAAGCGATTGCTCGAATACTCTCTAAGTCCCGTAATACGTCGTCAACGAAAATAATCTAAGTCGTAATACAAAAATATGATAATTAAGAATGAAGAAGTACAGGGATGTGTACGTACGGTTGGTGAAATCACGTCTGAATACTAGCTACTCCCAGGGCTCCTATATAGTCCTATCCCCTCTCTTACCAGATCCCTGGCGGACTACGTTGTTGGTTCTCACAGTCCAGGGGGCCTTCTACAAGATGTGCCTTTGGTCGGTGCGGGGTGTCGTAAAATGACCAAGTATACCCGCAGCCGTCTTGTCATAGTGCCAATATCTGATTCGTAGAATCTATTGCGCTCCGAGGAGGTCTCACAGATATCTTACCGGTTCGGGTTTGTCATCTGGCCGTTGGCAGACGCTGAGACTGTTGCTAACGTTTATAGTATTGCTCTCCCAAGGTTTTATGTACAGCAGTGACATCATCTAGCTATTTACGTGTTACCACAGGACATCGATGCTGTGTATTATGACTATGTGTAGGGGCGGAGTAGAGGGGTCCGTACGTAGCAAAACATTTTCAACAAATTCATCTGAAATTTAACAACAGTCATAAATAATATAACATTAATTTTGTCAAGAGTTATTTCACATACTATTCTTCAAAGGCAAGTTCTTCATC
>NW_021760013.1:0-777 GCF_005508785.2 Acyrthosiphon pisum
AAGTTCAAAAAATGACAAAATATGGAAAAATCACGAAAATTTGCAAATTATTTCGAGTTATAAATTCATAAAAATTTTTCTTTTTAAATCTAAGATTTTAAAATGTAATACAAGATTCTTTATAGGATATTCAACCTTTACCAAAAAAAAAATGTCTATAAGAGTCTCAAATTAAATTTTTATGGGCGTTTGAAATTCATATTTTTACAACATTTGATATTCACTCGATTTCTTACGTAACGATTTTCTTATTTTGTTGTAATTAAAATACGAGTGACTGTAGAAACTTGAAAATTTCACTGAATGTTTATATTAGCATTTTATATATACGATAAAATTTTGAAAATAATTTGACTCTTTTTGAGCTGTTTACGGACATTGTAAGTTTTCAATTTTTTTAGTTTTTTTTTTCTATAAATATCAATAAAGTTTTATCTGTTGGGCCAAAAAGTGTATAAATTTAACACAAGGCTCCTGATATATTGTTACAATACCAGTTGAAAAATATAAAAAATACATAGGCACAATTTTTTTTTATAAGCATTTAAAGATCGAAATTTGACAAAATTTATCAAATTTAAAATTGAATAATTATTTTGTAGTTAAAAATTTATAAAAATGTTCAACTTTTATATCTAAGGATTGAAAATTTAAAACAAGAATCCACGTAAATTTTTAATTCTGTTACCGAAAATTCTAGAATACATAAGCACCAGTTTATTTTTATAGTAATTTTAAGTTCAAATTTGGGACGAAATTACATATTAAAAAACCTGG
>NW_021760014.1:0-979 GCF_005508785.2 Acyrthosiphon pisum
AGATCGAGTGAATGTCGGCGATCAGCCAAGGAATCTAAAGTCTTTTTGCTACAGGTGTATAATCATGTGGGATTTTTAGAAAGTACCTAATCTTATTGGGATCCCAGATTACACTGCCATACTCAAGGATACTCCGCACCTAAGCGCAGTAGAGTACCTTAAGGGATAAACCGTTAGTGAAGTAATAAGCAGTTCGCATAATAATATATCCAAGGGATTTCAAGGCCTGACATCATACTAAATTTGTTTAGAAATATGTCATTATATTGATATTCACCTATAGTTAGGGATGTAGGAAGGGACGCAAAATCGGTTTTGGTTTTTGGCGTAACTCTGAAACAAATGGGGATACATAGAAATAATTTAATCAACAGATTTCGTACGAGAGTCATATGAGTAAGGAGGAATATATACAACACCTACAATAAGGCTTATATTATTTAATGAAAACCTAACAAAAATATGTTCATCATTTAATTCAGAAATAGAGATTAAGATAAAGGATTTATTTTTTCTAACACCAACGAGAACACCTCCACTCCGTGAACAAGATTTTATTGAATTTACAATGATGTGTTTGTTTTTAAATTTTTTTTTTTTTTTGTTTCTGTTTACACGATAAGTAGTCGAAATTATGCTTCAATTTTCAACTTTAGTATCTTGTTCGGTGGGAAAAAGAAACTAGTTGGTGCGCTAGTGAAAATTTAAAGTAACCAATCATTTTCAAAAGCGCCGAGAAAAAAAAAATTAAGAAAAACGGGAAAAAAAAGATTTTCTCGAATACAGATTTATAAAAATAAATTGAAACTATGAATTTTTAATTTTTTTCATCTGCCTTTGAAAAAATATACTAGGAACCTTCTATTAAATTGTCAAGCTTTTTTAACTAATAAATAAAATTTTATTGATATTTATAGAAAAAAAACTAAAAAAAATAGAAATTGAAAATGTCCGTGAAGAGCTCAAAATAAGGTCAAAA
>NW_021760015.1:0-1428 GCF_005508785.2 Acyrthosiphon pisum
ACTGCAATCATGCATTTAAAAAATGATAACGAAAAATAATTTTCCTAAATTAATTTTGATGTGAATATAAAATATTTAAATATTTAAATAGTATAATAGTATTTCAAATCAAAAGTAAAACAGTGTTGTGATATGTGATTTAGAACGACTATTTGCTTATATCATTTGAATAGGATAAAACTTAAAATTCATTTTGACGATAATAATATGTGTATAATACGTGCACAGATAAAACTAAAGCAACGGCTGATTGTAAGTATAATTTATAGTTATTATTGTCTATAGGCTATAATAGCTTATACAATACCCAATTATATTTTAACTTAAAAATAATTGCTAATATTTTTTAAACATTTATATTTAAATAATACTGTACCTTATAAGTATGTTGGAAATGTAAAAAAGTACATTTTTCCACATAAAAACGAAAAATGTTATTTATTACGCGGTGAGTGACGATTGGAGGGGAAAAATCTATAATAATCACATCACCAACTGATAAAAAACCTCGGGATCTTGATGGAGACTGTGACAAAAACGAAGTTGTTCAGTCACACTAAGGTTGATACTAGATAAAGAAAGTCTACTCCTACGTATATAAACATAACTTTTTTTTATTATTTAAAACAAAAAAATATTGTTATATCTATTACCTTTAACTTTTTATTTATTTATTTATATTTACGGGTCTAGCCCTTTGGAAAAACAAAGTTAGATATATACAGATTTACGATTAAATTCTAGTTATAAGTACTAGATAACAAAAAAACATTATAATTATAAAGATATACATAGGTATGGTACAAGCATTAACAGAGGCGGGAAGCGTCAACATTGGCAAGAGACATTAATCTTGTGATAGGTTCATTCGCTAAATAATTAGAGGTGTAAGAAGGAATGTAGAAAGGAGCATTATTTCGAGAAAAACGTTGAGGTACTCTAAAATTAATAAGGCTTAAAAGGTAAGGCGAATCTATGTTACCTGACAACAATCCATTCAGAAACTTAAACACTAGAGTGATTCTCCGATTAGAAAGCGTATCAATATTGAGGAATTCGGAAATAGGGGCGTAATCGTGAGGCTGATGGTGTATATCTAAAATAAATCCAGCGAAACTAAGAAATTTTCTTTGCACCATTTCAAGTTGTCGAGAGTTGCCTGCGGTATGTGGATTCCAAAGAACAGCACCATGCTTTTAAGCATAGCTTGTGTTGGTAGTAGAGTGTTTCATGTTACAAACTTAATATTGTGGGATTTACTTATCTTTATAAGCATTAAAATAATAAATATGTTTAATAATTTATATTATATTAATTGTATTAATTATTGTAATCCATACAAATATTTAAGTATAATTATCAAAGATTGAATTAAAATGTTATTTCAATATCAATTCCCTTATCTATTTACAAATGTGTTATAAAAGA
>NW_021760016.1:0-779 GCF_005508785.2 Acyrthosiphon pisum
TACATCAAAATGTGTTTTACAATTACAATGATATTTGTTTTACAATTAATTGATTTTTCATTACATTGATTTTTGTTTTACAATTTTCCATTACAATAATACAAATAATTGATTTTCCATTACAATAATACAAATAATTGATTTTTCATTACAATTTTAGTTACAATAATGTTCGTTTTACAAATTTTGTTATATAAATATGGCTTTACACTTTGTGTTTGACAGATAATATTGTTTACATATTTTGTTAACATAATTTGGTTGTGCACAATATATATTGTTTAAAGCATTGATACAATTTGACAATAATACATCTATATATATTTTTTGTTAGTCGTTACATTAACACATATTATTAATTAATTCAATAAAAGCTTATTTTAATACATATACAAATATCTATTATTAATTATTTATTTATTATTATAAATTTTTTTTTTTTTGTGTTAGTTCTATGTTGTTTAAATCAATTCTTAATACAATAATAAATGGAGTAAAATCTCTCTTTTTTTTTTTTTTGTTAATAACATGATAAATGTTCTTATAATTATTGTTAATAGGTATACACTCATTTCACTCATAATATAGTGTGATTAATTATATAAAATATAGTTAGTTAGTACCTTATTATAATATATTGTTGACTTATGGTCAATTCTTTATGCTATCTTACTAATATATTTTTTTTTTTTTGTTAATTTAAAAGTATTATATCGATAGTTATGAAAACTCTATGTTATTTAATTAATTTTATTCCCCTTTTTTTTTTTCATATATAC
>NW_021760017.1:0-5423 GCF_005508785.2 Acyrthosiphon pisum
CCACGGGGACCTCTCTTTTGTGAATAGTTAGGTACTTTTCAACTTAATTAATTATCTACCTTTTTCGCGGTAAATCAAATTTCAATGTCCAACATTACCAGGAATTTCAAACAACTACGAATTTAATAATTTCTCTAAAATAAAAAAAATACACTACAGTAGGTACTACACAACCACGGTCCACCAATTGGGAATCACTACATTTGACTATTTTAGTACCTATATCTATATACAATATACGTATCACTTGGTCCGATCGTGATATTTGTGCACCTGTAATATTATATTAATATAATAATACTAGTTATAGGGATCTGAATTTGAAATTATGAAAATTATTATTTTTATTTTAAACGTATTCAGTTGTGATATTATGATTAGAAATAATTATTGATTATACACAGAAAAATTCGATAATGATTATCAACCAACGTTTACGAACTATGACGGTTATCATCACTTACATAAATTCAAATTTAAAAACTCTAATTTAATGGTATCTAGTATAATTTATAGTGCAATGATTTACAGTATTAATAGTATTATATCAACTTGTATAATAATTATTGGCAATTATTTATTAGGATTCAATGAAATAAACGAATTTTTAAAAACCTTCTATTGCCATAAGTTTATGTCTATACACTTTTAGAAAATTTAATAAACTAATTGCTTTTTTTTCACATATATGAAATATTTGAAGAAAATAAATTTCGTGATATTTTAAAGCTCTAATAATAATTTATAAACCTACCATGACCTACCACATCGACGTTGTTTATCGATTCGTATCTAATATAATATAATACTATTTGTCTATCGTACCATTTAGTATTTCTAATTACTTTTGCTAAATTTCCAGTGCCCATATTTTACTGTGTCATAGGCCTTGCTACCAACTATTATAATAGGGGTTTAAACAGATTTCAGGAGAAATGTAGCACCACCAAACCCTAATTAGAACGTTGAACGTTTTTAAATCTCAAATATTTTATATTATTATTCTGTAATCACGGTCGTCTGTGTTTATTTTCCACGCTAAACTTATAAAAACGCCCAACGCTTAGGATTTTTGTGAATTTCTCTGTTCGGGTAGTGGTTAATACTGGTCTAGAATTTCTCCCGCCAACGACCGAAAAAAAAACCATAATTATATGACATATAATTATGCATAATTATATTTGTATTTCCAGGTCATTTAGATTTTTCTACAAAATGGTTTTGATCATTAAACGAGAAAACTATTCCACAAAATTATATTCGTACCGGTTAACAACATTTTTAGTTTTAAAATTAAATAAAAATAATAAATCATCGCTAGTTCAGAAAATCCTTAAATTTAAATTTTACAAGTGGTTTACAAAATTATCATTATCGTTATTTTTATCATCATTAACTACACGTTGCATGCCTTTATTTCGGTTCTTCAGTTGCGAGTGGCGAGCACATTTAGACGTTAAAAAGTAAAAACCCTTAATTAGTGCGTCCACCTTTTCGTTATCGTATACAAAATATGTACTATAATATTTACTCTTTGTAAATTGTTGTAAATAATTTTGTTTATTTATTGATCGCTCAGCTCAGAATCTAAAATAAAAAAAATACTGTACACTTAAAAACAGTTTTTTTTTACAGTTTAGATGATCATTATTGGCAGAAAACTTTAAAATTTAAAAAAATAATAATATATAGCCATACAACAGTTATATATTATGACTAGTTTTTGCGATTTACAACGAAGATGTCCCAATGAGCAATGAAGTCACCATTTAATAAAATGTAATTTTCAACATAAATAAACGTAATACTCGGCGATAATATATTAATATTGTATTATTGGCGCAGTTTCTTTTGGCGATCGGCAATGTGGTTCGGTACTTCGGTGACGACGTGGTGAAACTAACACGAAATATATTATAATATTTAATTACCTGTTTTATAGTAGATTATAAATTATAATGGACCTATGCATTTGACGTTAGTCGTTAAAATACATTTCAATTGCAGAGACACTCGAAATACAATACAATAATTATTATCAAATTATTATATTAACAATGCGTGCAATTAAACTAAAAAAAATTTAATTAGATTTCTGTTAGCATTTTGACGGTGGCAATGTCGCAGTGTTTCTAGACGACAACACCGAAAGTTCCTTTCGACTGCATGATTTAGTTCAAGCATTTGAAATCCAAAATGTTTGCCTTCATTTTTTATTAGAACACCTATATTCAAGTAAGTAATATCAATTTGTAACACAAAATTCAGAACTCGTTAAGCTTCAGTCTATAGATCCTAAGCACACGCCCAAAACGTTTATACGTTCGGCGAAAGTCTGACCACACTGACATTTCAATGACTTTAAGTATAAGGTCAGCAATAATATGAATCTCGTCTACGATTTTTGGAGTACCCACGTATAATATATCAAACAATCAAACACTGTACATACTATAACCGGTTGCTTATATTATTGTTATATACAATATGCTAGGTGGGACGAATGTAAGTTCCAACACGAGACCTATCAACTAAAAAAAAAATACGTAATATTATACTAGTAACTAAATTGTAGAAAAATTATATATGTAAACTCCAACTAGGTACAAAAAAGTTGAGAATCTTAGATCCTACACTAATCTTTTATCTTTAATTATTGGAATATGATAGTATATATATTATACAGTGTGATTCACCAAGCATGCTCACCGCTATTTTTTCCTTTAATACTGAATTTATTCAAATTCTGATTTTTACATTTTTAAATTTACTCAGAAAATTTTTCCGAATTCTTGAATTTTTTGTACTACTGCTTATTAGGAGTGTTATGAGGTGATAAAAAAAAATCTATTTTTCAAATGAGAACACCCTTTTTACTGTAAATTATTTAATGGACATTTTTTAAAAATATTGATGTACCTAATTCAAAATTCGAACTATCAGTTTCTTAGTTATATATCAGTTTATAGTATCAGTCATACTATCAGTTTCTTAGTTAATATTTGTAGTTTGTACTGAGGATAATTTAGTCCTTAAAAATGATATTACCTTTGATCCTTAGAACACAAAGTTAAATAACTCAAAATCTACTCGTACGAATTTTGATTCTTATGCGTCCACATTTTCAGAAAAATTATCCACTGTATAATATAAGGTTTTAATGGGGGTAGGGAGCTCTTATTTTAAAATCAGAAGTTTGTATCTCCACAAAACACTCCTTAAGTAGTACTTCTTATCTTAAGAATTTGAAAATATATGCTCTTAAAGTAGGTATAGGTAAGTATATTTAAAAATTCCGAAAATATGATTTTTAATAAGTGCATTATTAAAGAAAAAAAAAGGGGTGAGCATGATCGGTGAATCACCCTGAATATAGATTAGGTATTTATATTTCTAATTTTTATACTACAATAAATTAAGTAATATATTATTTAAAACCCAAATACCACTCACTCACTCACTCATTCATCGCTATATCTTAAAAAACTACAAAACGTATGGACCTGAAATTTTGAATAATGGTGCCTTCTGAAATGTGTAATAAGAAATGATTTTCCGATATACGCATTTTAAAGAGGTGGTCAAATAGGGATCTTGAGATTCACGGTGAAAATCAAAACTTTTTTTTGTATATTAATGGTTGTCATTGGTTACTCAGGCAGATCAGGTACAATCATGCAACAGATCGTGGCGCTTATGGCCGAGAATAAAGAAACTACCTTTATCTTAAAACCAAATGTATGTGTATATCTTATATATTATATACTTAAAATAAGATTATATATTTATTTATAAAATTATAACTATCAGTAAAATAATATATATTATGGTTATTTTTGTAATATTATATTTTTCAATCACTCTGTTTTGTGTGGGAAATAAGCTATATCCATCAGATAACACTAAACGCTTCATAACGTTTAAATTTTTAAAACGTTTAAATGCTTAAGTTGAGTAACGTTTAAATGTTTATAACGTTTAAATTCTATATAACGTTAAACAGTCATTCGATCATAACGTTTAATATCCATATAACGGTAAACGGTATTATTATTTTTGATTTAAGCCCTGCTTTAAACCACGTTAAAAAATATAACAAGTGCAAAAATTATTTCTCAAACCTAGGTATACTGACGCCGATTTGTCCGTGAACTGAGGTACACTTCCGTACGGCGTACATTTAAACTCAGATACACTCAAATCAAGATACATTATATTATATATTACCTATATTGCGTATATTAAACTATACAGGATTTGCCTAAAAAAAAACACTGCCACACGGGCGAAGCCGGGATATTCATCTAATATTTTATATATTAAAATGTAATCAAACTGCTGTTAAAGACTTACATTAATATTTTTGACACTTAGTATTAAAAAATATAATACAAATAACAAAGTAAATTTCATAAATATTTAATTGTTAAAAAAAATAGACTATAATTTATATTTTCATACAATAATTAATGTAGTCGAACGAATGCTAATGTCTTGAAGCATCTTTAGGGTTAACATAAGTAATTTTTTGGCGTGTAAAAACTTACATAATATTATAATAATATACAATTCCTTCCACCGTGTAAGAATCGAAGTAGATACTTACGTACCTATTTTACCGTGTAAGAACTTATACACGGTATATATACAATTTCTAGAAATTATTATTAACGTACCTACGTAATTTTTTTACTCGCTACTGCCGTGAAAGAACTTACTATTCGCCGCTAGGTGCACTGTTCTATAATAATAATAATATATCAGCCGTAAAGGGAAGTCAGCTGTATTGAAAATCTAATCGTGTGGCACGAGATTATTTTTCTATAGGCCGACCGTGGATGTCTTTTATAATGGGAGGCAAAGATAGATACTACCTATGCTGCACGTGCGAGTGCAGTAATAAATTATTATGTTTATTGTATCACGCATAATGCAATATATTATTGCGAATTGCGGTTCTTGTAAAATTGCATTACATCAATAATATACTGTGGGTATATGGCAACGCGCATTTGACAGGAATATTCTATTTCGACATGTCAGCGAATATAAATATTATAATATAAACACAACTGAAAAACCTCCGTCGCGCGTTGGGTTTTGAAAGCCAATGCGACGTATAGGCATAAATCGACGCACGTTATCGAATAACAATAGGTGCTCAAAAGCCCATAATATTATGTAACTTTGATAAGACCGAGCATAGATAACTGCACACTGCAGTGACGACCATGGTGAATTGCTATTTTTACTTCCTGACAGGGAAACAAGGACCTATATCAAAAGTATTTTTGACATATCCTACCTATCTACCTACAATTGGAAATGAGTTAATGTTTAATATTGCATTTCACCGACAAATGACAATAGCTTTTGACGACTTTGAATAGGGAATTGATTATTGATTCTATTACAGTCTTCTG
>NW_021760018.1:0-1431 GCF_005508785.2 Acyrthosiphon pisum
GTTTTTAAAAACTATGAAATGTTTAATTTGTAAAGCTGAAGGATTGAGAATATATATATTGAATCACCACACATTCCATATGGATCGTAATTACCTCGTGTTTTTATTTAAGTATAGAAATATCATATATTACAATATATATATATTATAAAGACATAGGTACTGACATGTAGTTTGTGTATACAATATACGTTACACTTTTATAGTATACTCAGTGGCTAATTTATGGTACTGAGAGCTAAACGACCTCACTTAATTTATTGTATAGTATGTCCCAATAGTCCCGTATCAGCCTTATGGTATCTCCATTGAAAATCAATATATTTAAATGTGGTTTTTCTACAGTAATAAGTATGGATATTCTGATTGAATAGCATAAGACTCGATATATTTTTTAAAAACTAAGAAATTACCAAACCTGTTTTTAGGCAATTCGGTTTTTAAATTTTCAAGATCGACATTTTGTTTATCATATTTTAATGTAGTTCAAAATAATAAAATATTACAATTTAATGAAAATCGACCAAATTACGATTTTGAATTTTCAACAATAATTATGTTACCTAGCAAAACACGAATCGCATGCTTTAATCAAAAATTGGAACGCTGATTTTGTTATGAAAATGTGTAAATATAATTTTTGGTGATAGCTTTAAATTAAGATTAAAAAAATTTTAATTTTAATTTCTGAAAACCTGTATCTTACATGACGTATCACGCGTGCCTACATAAATCGGGGTCTGCAAAAATATTAGAATATTTAATTTTTCTTGTTTTTTGGGGGGTTCTGGGGAGGGGCAGTACCCCTGGTTTCCCCCGTAAATACTTCTCTTAATATATATATATAAATGCAGGCATGCAAAATATACAACATGGCCATAAAAGGTTGAATATATGTTTGCTGAAAATATTGCATTCTAAAACGTCATTATGTGTATAAAAATATAGGTACCTTCTTTAAAAGTTTCAAGTTCTCACGAATAATATTTTTTAATTACACAAAAAACCTAAAATCTCAATAAACTTTCATAAAAAATTATTATCGAATTTACGCTCAATTTTTTTTAATTTCCACTAACAGCAACTTAGGAGAAACCTTGTATTAAATTTTCAAGTTTTTTGACTTACCGAAAATCTTTTATCGATAATATTAAAAAAAATTAATAGAAATCAAAATGTTTGTATGGCTAAAATATCTAAAAAAAAAGGCAAAATAATATAAATTCTGTTAACTAATCTTTAGTACCTATTAAGGCTATTATTTGTTATAATATATTTTTCCAATAATCAGTTTAATATTATGAATATGAATATTATGTACCTAAAATGTAAAAACTACTATTTTTTAGTTGCAAGAAATAGCAGAATGCATTCTGTATAGACTAAAGGCAAGACTAAAAAATTTATGGTGTTTCTAGGATAGGTATGATT
>NW_021760019.1:0-815 GCF_005508785.2 Acyrthosiphon pisum
AGTTGAATCGCGCATGTGCACATCGATCACCTAATTCGGAGACTCGTCGCTAATATCGGCAACAATATAATACGCTGTGACTCCATCCATAGTATATAAACAAAGATTTTACCGTACCTTAATGATTTTTTCGGAACTCAGCAGGTTGACCGTTGGCGTTTGCTGTTTAGTTTTGTTTTTACTCATTATCATAATAATTATTATCATGAGGTATTATGATGGCATTCGCATGTGGAAAATGGCAATAAATAAATACATTTTGATTAATCAGTTAATTTTTTTTTCTATAGTTAATCTTTTAAAAATATTATATTTTTCAGTTTTCTTTAAAAAATAATTCTTACAAATCTAAAATGCTTTTTTGATAATATTTTTCAAATTAATTTACAAAATACCAAGGGGGGCACTGCCCTCGTTAACCTTCATTTTTGTTGAGGGGAGGCAATTTCCCCCTCTTGCTCCCCCCAGTTTACGCCTATGGTTGAAATCTTAAGTTACTGTCTCTTTTTCTAAAGTGTTCTATAAGGGAAATAAATGTATATAATTTTTTTGACCAAATATGTCAGATGTTTTAATATAATGATCGATTTTACCACTTGGACCATCACATAATAATATTATAAATGGTTTTTACAATAAATTTTCAGTTGAAACGAGCGGCGAGAAGCATAACAATATGGCAAATGTACACTTAAAGGTACGCATCTATATATTCTATAGTTATTATTCAATAATTTTTTTAAACATTTAAACGTAATATATTTTTAATGCACTCATTTAAATATTTAGAACGCATTTTTAACAACGCTCTGATG
>NW_021760020.1:0-768 GCF_005508785.2 Acyrthosiphon pisum
ACACTTATAGCCTTCACCCGAATACACACCAACTATATACTGTTCACTTAAACATGGAGAATAATATTTAATATCAGTGAACAAATGGTTGGAATATCGAGGTAAGTTTAATATTTTATCCTGTCCATTTTGATCATTATCATATTGAACAACTTTTTCAGTACTTTTATATTGCCAATCATAACTCAACCGTTGAATATTGGTTTGATTAAAATGACTTTGAACTATATTTGATCGTTTTTGCCATTGATCCAGTGGCGTGCCCAGCGGGTAGGCCTGCTAGGCCCGGGCCTGCCCTGTGTTTTTTTCGTATTACGAAATGATACGAAATGAAATCAATTTGGAACAAAGATTATTTATTTATTACACACTTTTATATCAAGCGTGAATAATTGTGGGCACATTTCCTACTGTTTATCGGACGACGACTAAAAATTGAAAATAATAGACAATATTCCCGAAATGAATGTTATTAATTTAACGTTCGACACCGACTGTTCTCAGCCGACAATCGTAAAAAAATTTATGATGTTCATATGAGGTAATGAATATGAATTATAAATGTTATTTTTGGTGCCTATTAATAATTTATTACGGTGTGTCGGTGTGTACTGTGCATAGGCGCAAATCACCTGAAAATATCATGGGGGCTTAGCACCAACATTTTTTTGGGAGGAAACAGACCAATCGAATGAAACAGAAAATCGATGACTTAAATTCACTAAATAATTACATTTTATGAAAGTTGGTACTTATATTAAAAAAAAA
>NW_021760021.1:0-1386 GCF_005508785.2 Acyrthosiphon pisum
AAATCAAATTTAAATTTTTTTATTTTCAATGTTAAAAAATAAGTACCTAATTAAAATATATAAATAATTTTTTGCATAATATATTTGAAACTATAAACAAGTGACTATAAATTGTATATAAAAAACCAATTTAAATATTGATTAGAACAAAAGTTATTTCAAAAGTCAGTTATATTTATTACATCATGTATAGGCTATTATACTATATAATACCATATGGTATATACGGCATACACAATTACACAGACTGTCAAAAACTTGGAACTCATAAGTGAACACCTACTGACAAGTGATTCGTACATCGTAATTAGGTTTTCGTCCGAATTAGATATGGGCACAGAAATGTTTATATTATTAGTAAATACTCGCGATATTATTGTCATAGCGTTGAATCGCTGCTGAACATGACAACTGATAATAATATAACCGACCACAACGACCGGGTTTAGTAAAGACATTGGAAAATAATGATTAATGTTCTGAATAGATTTGAATTCGAAAAAATGACAATAAATTGTCGAGTTTATTGTTCCATTCATTATACTCTGATACCCTCATGTCTGGTGATAAACTGTTTTTGGTTTTTTTTGTTGTTGTAAGGAGACATTTTGATACATATACACATACATTATTAGATGGTGCTAATTTTAAAATTGGGGGTGCTAATACTCCCTAAGCCCCCCCCCCCCTATTTGCGCCTATCAAAGTTATCTTATTTTTAACTAACATTTATTCTTATTTAATATTTATCGTCTGATATTCTAATAGCTTGTTAGATGGGTATATAAATTCCTATAGATTATAGTTTATAAGAGTAATAAGAGATAATTATTGTTAATATTAAAATAATAATAATAAAAAATACATTTTAACTACTAAGTTCTGATCATAATATATCACAATAGTTGTATTACTTATTAGTTGTAAATTATAAAAACGACTAATCTAAATTATATAAAATAATAACAATTTTGTTTTGGATTTAATTTTTCGATGCAGGTAATCTTGCTAATTTCAAATACAAACCTAAAACTGTATGACGGTGGAGAAAGAATTATAATTATTTATAATAAATAATAACACATAAATTAATTAAAATATATATTAGTATAATATAATAAAATAAATATTGCTATACAACATAATACTTGAACTATTATTGACTAACATAATTTCTAATGACATACAATGAAAATGTATTTTTGTCTGCAAAAATACACTTTACAAGAATAATAAATTATGCAGAATCAACCAAATTCGATTATTTTTATATTATTAAATTATTAAATTAATAGAGGGAACTATTCCACAGCTCACAAGAAATTTCAAGCTTTTTTTACAAATTATTTTATTCCATTAAGTATTTGAAAAAGGTAAAATAAAAAA
>NW_021760023.1:0-826 GCF_005508785.2 Acyrthosiphon pisum
AATTAATTAATTAATTATACATTAAAATTTACTTGAACAAGAAAAGATTAAAAAATTAAAAGTAAAACAAAAAGAAAAAAAAAATAGTAATAAACAAGTATAGAAATAATAGATAAGGAAAAGAAAGGATAGTGGTTATTTGATTTTTGTATGCAAGAAGGATATAGGATAATTAGAAAACAAGTAGAAAATTAAGTTATGTCGTATGAATTTTTTAACCATATTTTTATAAGAAGTTTGAATTTTGAGTATGATTGACAGTTTAAGATATGAGGAGGAACGTTATTTAAGAGTTCAAGGCCTACTTTACCGAAGTATCTGCTGGATTTTAAAGTTTTAATTATAGGAATAGTTATTTTGTTGTTTTGACGAGTTGTCCGCCTGAATTGTTTAAATTCTATTATTTTTAGTTTATATGTAAAAAATAACGCATTTTTATAAAATAATTGTTTAACGTCGAAGACATTCATTTCTTTAAAAAGGTTTTTTGATGAGTAGGTTTTAGATTTGTTTAGAATTATTTTTATAATGCTTTTTTGTGCTATTAATAATTTGTTTTGCGTCCAAGTCCACCCCAGGCGGTAATGCCATATTGTAATAATGATTGGGTCATTGCAAAATAGACCATACGTAATAAAGGTTTATCGAGTATTTTTTTAGCGTTTATATAGAAGTGATTAAGTTTTCGCATTTTTATTATTAAATTTTGAATTTGAATATCCCATTTCATATGTTGATCAAATATTCTGCCTAGATATTTAATATTATCAGTTTTTTTATTATATCGCACAAGTCATTTTTAGTCTGAGTCTTACAGTTTGCATTA
>NW_021760024.1:0-2304 GCF_005508785.2 Acyrthosiphon pisum
TAAGATATCTACCTTTATCAAACAAAAAATATCTATAAGAAAGTCAAATTACATTTTATGATCGTTTGAAATTCAAATTTTTACAATACTGGATATTCACTCGAATTCTCATGTATTGATTTCTTATTTTGTTGTAATTCAAAAACGAATAACTGCAGATACATGAAAATTTTACTGAATGTTTATATTAGCATTTCCTATACACCATAAAATTTTGAAAATAATTTGATTCTTTTTGAGCTGTGTACAGACATGGTCAGTTTTCAATTTTTTTAGTTTTTTTTTCTATAAATATCAATAAAGTTTTATCTGTTGGGCCAAAAAGTGTATAAATTTAATACAAAGCTCCTGATTAATTGTTACAATATCAGTTGAAAAATATTAAAAAAACATAGGCACAATTTTTTTTTATAAGCATTTAAATATCAAATGTTGACAAAATTTATCAAATTTTAATTTGAAAAATTATTTTGTAGTTAAAAATTTATAAAATGTTCAATTTTTGTATCTAAGAATTAAAAATTTAAAACAAGATTCCACATAAGCAATTAATTCTGTTACCAAAAAATTTAAAGAATACATTTACACAGTTTATTAATTATTTTTATAGTCATTTTAAGTACAAATTTGGACGAAATTACATATTAAAAACCTAGGATAACTATTTTAGTTATTTTGTTGTGATTGTATAATATTATTCGTGGGTACTTGAAACTTCTAAAGTATACTATTATATATCTATGATAGTACCACGGTTTATTGTTGATGTATAACGCGTTACCTAATGGATATTGTGATATGATTAATTTGGAATTTATTATTGATACCTATTATAGGTCAATTTTTTTTAATTCTATAGATAAGTATACGTATAATAGGTATGTCTAATACATAGACTGATATACCGTCTCCGCCCAGAATCGTTTTTCTTATACAGTGATATTATATCATTGAATTCAAATTTAATACTGCCCATTATACAGTGACCCACTTCTAACCTACTGTACAGCAGAGCGACATCCACTTACCCACCTTTTTTTTTTTGATTCAATAAACTGCGTTATTGTTATTACCTATAATATTATATTTCAATGCTTTTGTCCTTTTGCCTACTCGGTCACGCTTACTTATATCGGTATGTATATATTTGATTTGGCATAAATATACAAGATTTAGCCACTGTATTGGTCTGTAGGTAGGTAGGTACATGTATATATTATATAAAAAATAAATGTATAAATATTAATTATATAATAAAATATCCTAGCTCGAGTCGAGTCGACTATACTGTAGGTAAGTTTAATCGCGTTCGGGACGGCGCAACGGTTTAAGAGTAATAGATTTTTAAGTAGGTAATAGGCGTCGGTGCGTATGACCGGCCGCGTTTTTTTTTTCGTTATTTGCCTTTCGCTATCACTTCCACCTTATCATATTTAACGAAAATTTTCTGATTTTTTTCAAATTCAAGTTTTACCTACTGCTTTTACGGCATTTGTACGACTCCGTTAAGATTTTATTCGGGTTCCCGGCTAAATATTTTATGGGCCGCGCACGGCCGAGTTTATCAATAGTTTTGTCAAAATGTCGAGTTAAAACGTCTGATCTCCTAGTTGGCCAGTTATTCGCGTTCCCAGGGATGGGCAAGATACTCAAAAATCAGTATCGAGATACTAGATACTAGATACCTGGATTTGGAGTATCGAGATACTAGATACTCGATACTTGGCTCTAGAGTATCGCGATACTAGATACTCGATACGTCTTAGCTTTGGAATATCGCGATACAAGATACTCGATACTCGATACTCAATACATTTTAATAAAATTAGTCACTGGATTTTTAAAAATTATGTTTATTATTGTGGGGATGACCACTTCATTAAGTAATTAGAACGAAAAATAAAATAAAAAACATTGACACTTTCAGTAATAATAATACATATTAGTAATAAAACAAAATAAAATAAATCAATTACGACATTACGTAATCTTGTTATCGTCTACGATTCTACCAAAAATAACCACAATACGATTGCATAAAAATTAAATAATAATAATTCTACATTAAAAATTATATTTACTTGGTATTGTCGTATTGAATTATATAAATAATAAAAATAATTTTAGTATAATAAAAATTTAATTTCAATAGTATACATTAAAAAAATGTCAATAGTACCTAATAGTAACATAACATCATTCATTTATATAGTTAATTTATCTTTGTTTCCTTTTAAAAATACAGTTTTTCAAAGGTTATATCGGGATATTTATTTCTGGTAGGATTATTAATAAATCCTGGCC
>NW_021760025.1:0-1215 GCF_005508785.2 Acyrthosiphon pisum
CATACGTGATTCTATCTAGTACCATTTGATTTTATAATATACTAAAACTTACCATTCTATTTTAACATACTTAATCTAATAAGTAATATTAGTATACCTACAACTACACTAATGTTTTAATTTAAAAAAAAAAAATGATTGTGAGTAACTATTAAGTTTTGCGTTTTTAGACAATTTTAGTGTTTACTCCAGGTTGGGCCCGGGGCCCCCCAAATGTATGTAAGCCTTGGGGCCCGTGTGCGCGGCACGCTCTGCACACCCGGTTTTTGCGGCACTGATGGTTAGAAAGAAGTATTGAAGTATGAGCATACGTTACAAAAATAATAAAAATATCAGAAAAGATAAATTAAAAATTAAAAAAGCAGACTTAAGAATTAATTAAAACTCGAAGAGTATCATGACAATAAATCAACCAGAGAAAGAACAATACAGATACTTCTGATGAGATATCTAAATATCGGTGAAATAGGTAGGTACTGGTATTACAGGAAAATATCAATATTAATATGAAAAGGATACATTTGCAAACACTTTCTGTCACCATGAACAATTCCATGAACATGATGCGTATCTACAAGAATTGAAAGATCTATTGTACAGTAATCGTGAAATTAAACTTATAAAAAGATATACTCTGTTTGCAAAGAAAAAAAATTGAAGGAGAGAGAATTGAGGAGTAGAAAGAGCACCTTATATTAATTAAGTTATATACCTAGGTAATATATATATAAATTAATTATATTATTTATAAACATTTATATAATCATTGATATATTTATATTTTTTTGTACTTAGAATTTTATTTTTCAAATGTATACAATAATATTACATACCTTTTATTATTCGTATTTAAATTCTTAGGGATTTCGTTGATGTTAAATTGGCGATCATCCTCAAATACATCCGTTTCAATGAATAAATGGCTTTGAAGGTTTCTTTTAGTTCTCAACATTCCATTATAACATTCTGTACAATCATACTCTTTAACCTGCGTATATGTGTTAAGTAAATCTTCTATTCCAGACAAATCTTGTTTAAATCTTAAAATAATTGTTGGACATGATTCTTGTCTATTTGAATTCTGGCAATTTTGATTATTACATTTTATATCTTCGACTGCAGATGGAGCATTCTTTAATAACGCAGTTATATATATGATATATTACATCTTGCATCAATAAGTCTAACATGGGTTATTCCTTCATCTGCACTGGA
>NW_021760026.1:0-1414 GCF_005508785.2 Acyrthosiphon pisum
CTGAATCTACTTTTCCACCTCGTATATGGGCTGAATTTTCACATAGTACTTTACGTACCACAAATAACTGTGAATCATTCCGTTCTAAATTCAATGGAATGTTTTATCATGCCCACCCAAATATTTATCAGTTTATAGAAGCTTTAAAATATGTTCAACAAGATTCCTAAATCAAATTAAGAACCAGTATAAAACGAAGAAAACCCATATCAGATAAAGACGATTTTATTAAAGAAAAAATGTGTGAATACAGTTCAGGTCAAATATCACGATTGGAATTGATAAAAAAAATATCCTATAAATTCAATCCAATTACAAATTTGTAAAAATGTATGTATTTTGACTATAAATATGTATATATACTTTGACTATTTAGTATTTACTGAATTTTTAATTATGCTTTTTGACTATAAATATGTATATATACTTTGACTATTTAGTATTTACTGAATTTTTAATTATTATTATAAATGTATATAATATAATGACCATTAAATTATGAAAATGTACTAATAATATGAATACTTATATTTTTTGTATGCATTTTATAACAACAATTTTTATATTAAATATTACGACTAAATTATGAAAATTATTAAGGACGGAATTAGTATATACATTTTTTTAACTGGGACGGAATTGGTATATACCTTTTTTTTAACAGGGACGGAATTGGTATAAAAAAAGGGTCTCGGGACGGAACTCGGATGCAGCCCAAATCAAATTTTCGCACATTGCCTACTTAATATGCTGTCGCACATTGTCCTACCAGGTAAAGCAGTTACGGATGAGTTTGTACACTAACACCGTGGCATGATGTTTTTATAAAATAGAAGAAAATTAAGCTGATTTACTAGAAAATTAATATTTAAATGTGGATGTCTTCAATATTTTTGATAAACTTATCTAAAAAATTTGAAAACGTGATCAATACAAATTAATCTGTTATCAATATATTTGAATTATCATGCACAATATTATCACATAAAAATCATCGTGGTGGTATTGGGCGTAGAAGTTTAGGAATCACTGACTCTATTCCGGCATATTACGATCCGGGATTTTACATTCTGGAATTTTACATTACGGAATATTATGGTCCTGGATATTAAATTCCGGGATTGTGCGATCCGGAATTTTAATTTTTATCATGCCTGCACCGAAAGTTTGCTTTTGGTAGAGGTAAAGCGTTGGAAAATATCCTTTTTCCATCCATCTGGTGGTAAAGAGGGAATCCCTAATAGTGCTGGGTGATATAGTGGAAATCCCCAAAAGTGCTGCGTGCACATTTCACGCGCGTATACCCTGCACAACAGACACTGAAATCTATACCACGGTCCTTACGAAACATAAACTTTTGTTACATCTTATCTTCAATTTTTTTTTTTGCACCATCGTTTTAATTCGTTGAAAT
>NW_021760027.1:0-1483 GCF_005508785.2 Acyrthosiphon pisum
ACTGCCTTAGTTTAAGTTAATCTTACGAACTCTTACCCCCTGATTGTACTCTCTACGATCGTCGCACCAGACCGATCGGATCGTAGAGACCTCTGTCCCCGTAAGCTAAACGGATCATCTTGTTCATGATTCTTAGATTCCTCAGTGCATATACTCCACGATTGGTGGAAAAACTGAAAAACTGATAAAAATTCAACGGAAAAAAGCCCAGGGATATAAATATGAACACAATATTATGTATACGTCATGATATATTGTGTTATAACTTATAGATTATAAGTCAAAAAAATCAGTCTTAGGTACCTATATAGATATTAGGTTCTATAAGTAACCTATAAGTAAAATAAACATATTTTATGTATACATTAGGTTTATATACACACTAAAATGTATACAAAACTTACACAACTTATAAATAATAATATAATAAGTTAATACAAAACAGGTGTTAGTATAATATATTTAGATAACAGATAATATTTTAGTATGTATAATGTACATACCTCAGACTTATGTTTTTTGACTTATAACTTATAACACAATAAATCATGACATATACATAATATTTTGTTCATATTTATATTTTTCTCAACAATTAATTATTATTTTCATTATAATATATTATTTTATTATTTTGTCATAGGTACATAGTAATTACTAATTAGGAGTAGAGTAATGGGTTCAAATTGATGTTTATATTTCTGGGCTTTTTTTCCATGGGACAATTTATAAATATGAACAAAGGCTAAAAAATATGTGTTCCGAAATAACAAAAGAATCAGTAATCAAATGTTTTTTTACAAAATGTATCATTTTTATGTAGGAATGTTTAGCCATTTTAGATTCTGAGTGGAACGATGAATGTATTGATTTTACAATGATGTGTTTTTTTAAAACTTTTTTTTGTGTCTGTGTACACGATAAGTAGTCGAAATAATGCTTCGATTTTCAACTTCAGTATCTTGTTCGATTGGAAAGTGAATATCGTTGGTGCATTAGGAAGGTCAAAATTTAAAATTCCCAGTAATTTTCAAAAGCGCCAAGAAAAACCAAAGAAAAATTAAGGAAAAACGGGAATTTTTACGCAAAATCGATTTTTCACAAAATTGAATTTGGTTTTTGGTGTAACTTTTAAAAAAATGACCGTAGATACATGAAATTTTGACTGAATGTTTATCTTAGCATTTTATATACACCATAACATTTTCAAAATATTTTGATTTATTTTGAGCTCTTTACGGACATTTTCATTTTCCATTTTTTTTTTAGTTTTTTTTCTAAAAATATCAATAAAATTTTATTTGTTGGATAAAAAAGCTTGAAAAATTAATAGAAGGCTCCTAGTATATTGTTTCAAAAGCAGATGAAAAATATTAAAAATCCTTAGTCACAGTTTTTTTTATAAGCATTCACGAAATCACAAAATCACGAAAATTTGCAAATTATTTCGAGTTAGAAATTCATAAAATTTTTCTTTTAAATC
>NW_021760028.1:0-770 GCF_005508785.2 Acyrthosiphon pisum
TTTAAGTTCAAAATTGACAAAATATGGAAAAATCACGAAAATTACCTAATTATGTTGAGTTTATAATTCGTAAAAATTTTTCTTTTTAGAACTAAGGTTTTAAAATGTAATACAAGATTCCTTATAGGATAATCTACCTTTATCAAAAAAAAATGTCTATAAGAAACTCAAATTAAATTTTTATGAGCGTTTGAAATTCATATTTTTACAACATTTGATATTCACTCGATTTCTTACGTAACGATTTTCTTATTTTATTGTAATTAAAAAACGAATGAATGTAGAAACTTGAAAATTTCACTGAATGTTTATATTATCATTTTATATATACGATAAAAATTTGAAAATAATTTGACTCTTTTTGAGCTGTTTACGGACATTGTAAGTTTTCAATTTTTTTAGTTTTTTTTTCTATAAATATCACTAAAGTTTTATCTATTGGGCCAAAAAGTTTAAAAATTAATACAACGCTCCTGATACATTGTTACAATAGCAGTTGAAAAATATTAAAAATACATAGGCACAATTTTTTTTTATAAGCATTTGAAGTTAAAATCTTGACAAAATTTATCAAATTTAAAACTGAATACTTATTTTGTAGTTAAAAATGTATAAAATGTTCAACTTTTATATCTATAAGGATTGAAAATTTAAAACAAGATTCCACGTAAATATTTAATTCTGTTGCCAAAAATTCTAAGAATACATAAGCACAGTTTATTTTTATAGTAATTTTAAGTTCAAATTTGGGCGAAATTACATATTAAAAA
>NW_021760029.1:0-1712 GCF_005508785.2 Acyrthosiphon pisum
TTTTTTTTTCTATAAATATCAATAAAGTTTTATCTGTTGGGTCAAAAAGTGTATAAATTTAATACAGAGCTCCTGATATATTGTTACAATATCAGTTGAAAAATATTAAAAATACATAGGCACAATTTTTTTTTATAAGCATTTAAAGATCGAATTTTGAAAAAATTTATCAAATTTAATTATTTTGTAGTTAAAAATTTATAAAACGTTCAATTTTTGTATCTAAGAATTGAAAATTTAAAACAAGATTCCACGTAAGTAATTAATTCTGTTACCAAAAAATCTAAAAAATACATTTACACAGTTTAATTTTATAGTCATTTTAAGTACAAATTTGGACGAAATTACATATTAAAAACCTAGGATAACTATTTTAGTTATTTTGTTGTGATTGTATAATATTATTCGTGGGTACTTGAAACATCTAAAGTATACTATTATATATCTATGATAGTACCACGGTTTTTTGTTGATGTATAACGCGTTATAAGTACCTAATATATATTATGATATGATTAATTTGGAATTTATTATAGGTACCTATAATAGGTCAATTTTTATATGTAATAATACATAAGACTGATATACCGTCTTCGCTCAGAATCGTTTTTCTTATACAGTGATATTATATCATTGAATTCAAATTTAATACCATCCATTATACAGTGACCCACTTCTAACCTACTGTACAGCAGAGCGACATCCACTTACCCACCTTATTTTTTATCGAATTTTATAGACACAAATTGCAAAAATGTAAATTGTCTATAAATACTAAATAGCTTAAAAAGAGACAAAATATATTGAACATTATACCATGCATAGAAAATCATAATGTATACATTTCATGAAAATAATAAGTATTTAAGGTTATCCATTTTTTAATTTAAATACTCACAAATAAAAGTTTTATTATTCTCAAGTCAAATAACAACAAAGGAAGGTCCTTACCTCAAAAAGAGTCAGAATAATTTTGAAATTTATAAAATTTGAAAGTGCTTATACCAATATTTTGCGAATTTTTAAAATATATGGTTATTCGTCTTTGAATAAAAAAGAACAATTCCAAATTTGTCGAAAATCTGGTTTTATGTTATAAATATTCCCGTTTAACTGTATATTTTTTTGTTTTCCCCGATTATCTCGTAAATTTCTGAGAAGTTTCCACTTTCGACCCTCCAAGAACAAGCCAGGTCCAATTTTCTACCAAAAACCTCCCTTGAAGTTGACGATTGGAGCATTTTTCTAGTATAAGAAGTGACTTAGGACACCAATTAAAGACACACATCATCATTGTGAAACCAAAAATTCTCTGTTCTCATCACACCACTTAGAATTTAATAGATTTGTAATTGTCATATAAATTTCCATTATTCTTCATAAACCGAGCTTTTCAAGAAATCAAATCATATATTCTTAAGGATGTAATTATACAGGGGCGTATACAAGGGGGGGGCGATAGGGGCGATCGCCCCCCCTGGACATTGTTGAATGTGTTTCATGTATAGGTGCTTACATATTTTATTATAATATTATATTACAAAAATTAAAAATACAGTGCATATTTTTTCTTAATGGAAATGGATAATTGTTATCAAAAACCTGTTGTCAATTAATAAAACATCTATAACCATCGAGATAAAGAATACTTCTTTATCTCGATGTCTATAACGGACTATAAGATAGGCTCTGTACAGACAGTGTGACATCGA
>NW_021760030.1:0-716 GCF_005508785.2 Acyrthosiphon pisum
CTTTTTCATACGGACTGAGGACCGTCAATGGTGGAGTTAACACTAAGATTTGCAATTGTGGGCATGTTAGTGAATATAATTAACTCAAGATAAGCTAAGTTAAGTGAACACAAGATTGTTCTAAGACTTCTAAGTCAAAAGTTGATACTTAATAAATAATAAATTTAACTGGTTACATTCTGAATTTAAGTTAATTTTAAAACAATTAACTTTTTTTTTTAATTTAAATATTTTAACTACCTACTTAGTTAATCCCCACTTTTAAAGATATAACTTAGTTACATAGGTACCTAATTTTATGTCGGGTAATAGATTCCATTTTACTGTACGGCTAATTTATAAATTACAACCAACTTATATAACCAACCATTCATTACATACAATAGGTATTGTATTAGTTTGTTTATCTTTATTTAATATTAGTTTTTATTTTGTATTTTATTATTTTGTAATTATAAAACAGGTACTAAATTAATATACTTATTGCATAAGATACAAGTGAAGTTTTCATTTTTCAATTCTTTAGTCATAAATTTGTAGCATACACCACCTACACACACATTATGAACTCTTAGCTCACATTTATTACACTTAATCCAAGTAAAACTTACTTTATATTTTGTGCACACATAAGGCATCTTTCACTGATATTATCAGAGTACATTAAACATCGATGCTGCAATGTAATTCTTAAATCACTCACATTTAAGAGGACG
>NW_021760031.1:0-786 GCF_005508785.2 Acyrthosiphon pisum
TCAAAAAAGGTGGGTAAGTGGATTTCGCTCTGCTGTACAGTAGGTTACAAGTGGGTCACTGTATAATGGATGGTATTAAATTTGAATTCAATGATATAATATCATTGTATAAGAAAAACGATTCTGAGCGGAGACGGTATGTTAGTCTAGGTATAAGACATAATAATATTATATTAGGTACCTATAATAAATTCCAAATTAATCATATCATAATATTTATTAGGTACTTATAACGCGTTATACATCAACAAAAAACCGTGGTACTATCATAGATATATAATAGTATACTTTAGAAGTTTCAAGTACCCACGAATAATATTATACAATCACAACAAAATAACTAAAATAGTTATCCTAGGTTTTTAATATGTAATTTCGTCCAAATTTGTACTTAAAATGACTATAAAAATAAACTGTGTAAATGTATTTTTTAGATTTTTTGGTAACAGAATTAATTACTTACATGGAATCTTGTTTTAAATTTTCAATTCTTAGATACAAAAATTGAACATTTTATAAATTTTTAACTACAAAATAATTTTTCAAATTAAAATTTGATAAATTTTGTCAAAATTTGATCTTTAAATGCTTATAAAAAAAAATTGTGCCTATGTATTTTTAATATTTTCCAACTGATATTGTAACAATATATCACGAGCTTTGTATTAAATTTATACACTTTTTGGCCCAACAGATAAAACTTTATTGATATTTATAGAAAAAAAAAACTAAAAAAATTGAAAACTTACAATGTCCGTAAACAGCTCAAAAAGAGTCAAATTATTT
>NW_021760032.1:0-1222 GCF_005508785.2 Acyrthosiphon pisum
TTTTGTGATAGTTTCAACATTTAATTGCAGAATGCGGGTATCCTGTTGACAGTCGGCGAATACGACGCTGATACGTAAACCGGGTAGACACGTAGTTAACCCGAAACGTTTATTAGTTATTACTAAGAACATTTAAAATATGAACATGAAATATCTAATAATTTAAGAATGAAAAATATATATTTAGATATATTTATAAATTATAAATTATAATGTTTAAATATAAATTTACTATTTTGTAATCAGAATATATAAAATACCTAATTAACATTAATTATAATTTATAATATAAATATTTAAAAATTAAATTTTATCTAGATAAATTTATCTAGATGTTTAATTATTTATCTTAGATAATAGCTTAGATAACATATTTCCCATTTATCTGTATAAGATAAAAGATAAAAATATACCTATCTAGATAATTTATCTAGATAAAACACAACACTGATAATAAATACGTTAATAATTGACATTGATTGAATTAAAATTATTATTAAAAATAATATTTAAACTCCATATAGGTAATGTATAAGTCAAATACAGAAACGTGCAATATTACAAGTTAAATACTTTAAAATTTAAATAATGTACACAAATTTACGGTGGCTTGTACCTATCAATTTTCTTGGTAAAAACAATTTACTTCTATTTAAAATACTTACTTGTTTTTTGTTTGGTCGAAATTACGATTTTCTCCTCAATTTTATTTCTAACAGTTAGTTCTAGCTATTAAATCCATTACACATTTAATTCAAAAAATTTAACTGTGAGTGGAATTTATGTGGTTGATGAAGTTGATTGCTAATTTTCTTATGAATGTAGTCAGTTAATGTGAGCAGCTGGTAGTCTTTTCGAAGTGCATCATTACGAACAAACCATGGAGCATTATAGATATTGTCCTCAGAACTTTGGATTGGAAGACTTGTATTTTGTGTATGTAGGTTTTAGCACAATTTCCCCCCACAGAGACTGCATATAAGAGTAATGGTCGTAGAATTTGATTATATAGCATGAGAGAACATCTCCAGTTTAATGAGGTTTGTCAGTTGATCAATGTGTGTAGTATATTTAGCCTTTGGTAGCCTTGTTGTAGTTCAGGGGTGATATGTGGGTTCCATGTTGGCTTTCTGTCCAAAATTACACCAAGGTATTTAATGCTATTTGTTAGTATTTATGACTAAGGAATTCTATTATCGTAGAGTTTTGAATTACCTGGGGC
>NW_021760033.1:0-779 GCF_005508785.2 Acyrthosiphon pisum
GGGATCAGCCAGCATTTGCCCTTTTGCTCTACGCGAGGTTTCCGTCCTCGCTGAGCTGGCCTTAGGACACCTGCGTTATTTTTTGACAGATGTACCGCCCCAGTCAAACTCCCCACCTGGCGGTGTCCTCGGAATACGGATCGCACCAGGGACCGGGCCCGCGGATACGCCGCGAACGCGGACGGCGACTTTTGACGGTCGGCCGTACGCGGACGGACGCGGTCCGCGGTTTGACGCCCGGATCCCTCGGCTGGTGCTTAACGCTACCGGAATATCAACCGCGGCCCGGCACGAACGGGCACAGGCCGACGGCACGGCGACCACGCCGCGCGCCAGTAGCGCGCCGGCGAACCGACGGCAAACCGACGACGCGACGGGACGACGACCGCCGGCCGGACGCGCCCGCGGCCGGAACCGCGCGTTCCGCTCTACCGAGTAAGTGGGGAAACGATGCGAGTAGTGGTATTTCAAGGTCGGCCCGGAGACGAACGGCCGAAACCGCCCGCCTTGGTCCGGGTCTCCCACGTATGCTACACCTCGGCATGTCTCCGAACAATGCCAGATTAGAGTCAAGCTCAACAGGGTCTTCTTTCCCCGCTGATTTTTCCAAGCCCGTTCCCTTGGCTGTGGTTTCGCTAGATAGTAGATAGGGACAGTGAGAATCTCGTTAATCCATTCATGCGCGTCACTAATTAGATGACGAGGCATATGGCTACCTTTAAAAGAGTCATAGTTACTCCTGCCGTTTACCCGCGCTTGCTTGAATTTCTTCACGTTGA
>NW_021760033.1:3153-4282 GCF_005508785.2 Acyrthosiphon pisum
CCCTCAACGGTACTGTAAACTATCGGTCTCGGTGGCCGTATTTAGCCTTAGATGGAGTTTACCACCCGCTTCGGGCTGCACTCTCAAGCAACCCGACTCGAAGGCGCGGTCCGATCCCGGAACGCTGTGACGGCCTCTACTGGCCTGGCACCATCTGCGGGGCCATGGCCCCGTTCAAGGGAGACTTGGACCGTCACGTGCGCCCCGGCAACGAGGCCCGGCCCGTACGCCACAACTCTCATACGTGCCGCGACACAAAAGTGCGCGGCGAGATTCGGCGATGGGCTTTTCCCGGTTCGCTCGCCGCTACTAAGAGAATCACGGTTGTTTTCTTTTCCTCCGCTTATTAATATGCTTAAATCCGGCGGGTAGTCCCGCCTGATCTGAGGTCGGAACGTATCGGTTGTTTGTTTCTTAAATTACACGGCAGCCTGCGGTCCGCGCTCCGCCCGTACGGTGACCGCCCGCGTCCGCTTCTCGGAAGCCGGAGAGGTCTCGTGGACTCTCAGCCGGCCCGGCCGCGCTCTCGCGCGGCGGGCGGACGGGGACGTGCCGTTTGACGACGCGAGAACCCGTGACTGTTTGCCGTCACAACTTGGGCGGACGACCGGAGGCGGCCGCGCGAGCGGCTCTCCCCGGTCGAACCGCCAATCTCGCACCACCGGAGCGGCCGACGGGCGTGCCGTCGGACGCCTGCCGGCGGCGCATCGGTCTGGCCGAGTATCCGGTATACGACCCTCAGACAGGCGTGGCCCGGGACCCGCGGGTCACCGAGGCCGCAATGTGCGTTCGACTGGTCGATGTTCGTATAACCTGCGGATTACACGACGACGCGCAGATAGCTGCGGTCTTCATCGATCCACGAGCCAAGTGATCCGCCGCTCGGTGTCGGTTGTTTTTTTGTTTTGTTCGACGAAACTTCTACGGCCACGCGCCGTGCGCGGACGCACGACTGGGCACGTACGGTCTTTCGACGTGTTAACCATCTTTCGGTCGACGCTCGGTCGGGGGTCGCGGCGCGCGGGCGGTCGTCGAGCGAGTCGGCGAGCGCACGCGGCCACGGGGTCGGATGAGGCGCGCGCGAGACCGGCGAGTGCCGCCGGTACCGCGGGCCCGTCTCTAATGATCC
>NW_021760035.1:0-793 GCF_005508785.2 Acyrthosiphon pisum
ATAATGCTACGATTTTCAACTTCAGTATCTTGTTCGATCAGAAAGTGAATATCGTTGGTGCATTGGGGAGGTCAAAATTTAAATTTCCCAGTAGTTTTCAAAAGCGCCGGGAAAAACAAAAGAAAAATTAAGGAAAAACGGGAATTTTTACGCAAAATCTGTTTTCGAGAAAATCGATTTTGGTTTTTGGTGTAACATTAAAAAAAAAGACCGTGGATACATGAAATTTTGACTGAATGTTTACATTTCCATTTTCTATACACGATAAAATTTTCAAAATATTTTGACTTATTTTGAGCTCTTTACGGACATTGTCAGTTTTCATTTTTTTTTAGTTTTTTTTCTAAAAATATCAATAAAATTTTATTTGTTGGATAAAAAAGCTTGAAAATTTAATAGAAGGCTCCTAGTATATTGTTTCAAAGGCAGATGAAAAATATTAAAAATCGTTAGTCACAGTTTTTTTTTATAAACATTTAAAGTTCAAAAAATGACAAAATATGGAAAAATCACGAAAATTTGCAAATTATTTCGAGTTAGAAATTCATAAAAATTTTTCTTTTTAAATCTAAGATATGAAAATGTAATACAAGATTCCTTATAACATTATCTACCTTTATCAAACAAAAAATATCTATAAGAAAGTCAAATTAAATTTTTATGATCGTTTGAAATTCAAATTTTTACAACATTGGATATTCACTCGATTTCTCATGAAGCGATTTCCTTATTTTGTTCTAATTCAAAAACGAATAACTGCAGATACATGAAAATTTTACTCATGTTTATATTA
>NW_021760036.1:0-1520 GCF_005508785.2 Acyrthosiphon pisum
GTGTTAAGTCATTTGGCACCTAAGCGCCTCCCTTTTTACCTAGGGATGTTTTATATTGGGCCGATGGTCAATAGTTTTAAAAACTGGGACGCTCGGGGGCAAATTCTCCAATTTCCACCTTAACACGGCCATGTGTGACAGTATTTAGTTAATTTAAATTGAATATTTTAGTCGATAGAAATGGATTTTTCAACTGAAGAACTTGCTATAATAGCTCTACTGCTCGATGCTGACGAGGAAAAAAAGATCAAGCACACCGTAAGTATTGGGTTCACCCAGCATGGAATAAGCGTGAAACTGAAGGTGAATTTCAAACTTTATACAAAGAACTCATTGACGACGAAACCAAATTCCATGGATACTTCAGGATGTCAATGAATATATTCGACATTTTACTTAAAACAATTGAAGATGACTTACAAAAACAAGACACTAATTTTAGGAAATGCATACCACCTAGGCATCGTTTGGCTGTATGTTTAAGGCAACTTAATAAATAATAAATAAACATATTATTATTATTAGGTGTGAACTTAAGTTAAACTTTGACTTATTATTTTCCAGTACACAAACAATTTTAAAAATATAAAAATGATAATAATCAAAATAAAATAATAAACTATTCTATGCATACTAAAATTAGGGTTTTAATCGATAAGATCAGAAATTAATTTAATATTCAGAATAACTAATTTAGAATAACAATTAAATAAAAAGATACGAGTATAATAAAAATATTTACTGCCTCTAATAACAAAATTAAACAAAATTAAACAGAATACTGTAAATAACTTATTGCACATAAATTATTTTTACCATTAAAATATCGATAAATATATAGCAATGAACTTTATAAATTATAAAACAGAAAAATTAAAATTAAGACATCACTGCTGTCTGCTGTAGTTATAAAAAATAATTCTAGACAAAACTGTTAACGAAAACTTATAAACGTGTCTTATCAGTCGATATTGTTTCTGGTTGGTGGGGTTCAGAGTTGTTTTGATGGTTATTTTGAACACTTGGAACATCAGAAAAAGGCGGAGGAGTCCAAACCCAATTACTTTCTGAAGGAGTATTGTACATAAAACGTTGGTTATGCATGATTTGTTGCTGTTCGACTTCTTGAACTGCTGTGAAAATTTTTGATTTCGCTAAATTTACATGTAAAGGATCCAATGTTTTCATAGTAGCTGCAATGCCCATCAAAAATGCATCTATGGGATCTTTTTGTGAATTCGTAGTTTCTGAGCGTTGCCTATTTTCTAATAAGTACTTCATCAATGTTGATGATGCTGTTTCTTTGTCCTTTTTTTTCCTTACATCAGTACGAGACCCGAATTGAATGCGCCGATGTGTTGGCGTAGACATAGCTGTTGTATTCACAGTGTTTTCATGATCAGAATTGTTTATAGTATCTGCAGCTACACACGTATCAGGCACTTCAAACATATCATCTTCTCCAGAATCACTTCCTTCAATATTTGAAATAGTTGGTCTTTCTTGGAAGTATTGTTTCA
>NW_021760037.1:0-835 GCF_005508785.2 Acyrthosiphon pisum
ATTGTGTTCTTGAACTGAAATCATTACAAGATCGTCTATAAGATGGTGTACATAACTTGAATTTGTTATAACTCGAGTTGTTGCAGTTTTGAACTAGGGCGTCGATAATATCAAGAAAAAAAAAGATAAAATATTATAGATAGGTACTATTTTGTCCGATAGCAAAATGCATGATCGTCATTACGATCGATTACTTAGTCGAGTTAAACTAAAGTATTTTGTTGTTCAGTTTTAATTTTATTTTGTTAAAAATTTAAAATGACATCGATCATTGAAATTTATGAAATATTTGAACATAAAACGAGTGGCCATCTGTCCATGTCGGTTATAAGTGTTTTACAGTCCTGGGGCCTTATTGCAAAAAATAATGTCATAAAATGTAATAAAGGACACTTTTTAGAATTGTGTCCTAGCACAGCTTATTGTGACGGTGTCGTTTGGCGAAGCAAACAAACATATATCAACAGCAGCAAAAAGAAAGTGAAGTGCGATTTTTACCAATCAATCCGAAAGTGCACTTTTTTTTCAGTGTCCCACTTGTCTATATATCAAATTGTGACATTCACGTATTTATGGACCGAAAAAGTGTCACTAGAATTTATTCGTAATCAACTTAAAATAGCTCGGCAATCATCTGTTGATTGGGCCTCGTACCACCGAGAAGTCGTATTTGACGGTATGATACTACGACACCAAAAAATCGGTAAGTAGAAGATTAAGTACTCAATTTAGTTTAAACAGTCCGAGCGAGCATGGAAATTAGCATGTGAGTGACCCCGCTCGGTGACTCGGTGCAACAAAAATGCAATTTTCTTACCCTGTGACCCACTTGGGG
>NW_021760038.1:0-1575 GCF_005508785.2 Acyrthosiphon pisum
AATTTTGATTTAGATACAGAACAATTTTTAAAAAGGTGGGCAAGTGGATGTCGCTCTGCTGTAAAGTAGGTTACAAGTGGGTCACTGTATAATGGATGGTATTAAATTTGAATTCAATGATATAATATCATTGTATAAGAAAAACGATTCTGAGTGGACACGGGGTATGTCAGTCTAGGTATAAGACATATTATATACTATCTATGGTATTAAAAAAAAAATTGACCTATAATAGCTAGTACCTATAATAAATTCCAAATTGATCATATCACAATATCCATTAGGTACTTATAACGCGTTATACATCAACAGTAAACCGTGATACTATCATAAATATATTTAGAAGTTTCAAGTACCCACGAATAATATTTATACAATCACAACAAAATATCTAAAATAGTTATTCTAGGTTTTTAATATGTAATTTCGTCCAAATTTGAACTTAAAATGACTATAAAAATAAACTGTGTGTATGTGTTTTTTAGATTTTTTAGTAACATAATTAACTACTTTCATGGAATCTTGTTTTAAATTTTCAATCCTTAGATATAAAAGTTGAATATTTTATAAATGTGTAACTACAAAATAATTATTCAATTTAAAATTTGATAAATTTTGTCAAAATTCGATCTTTAAATGATTATAAAAAAAAATTGTGCCTATGTATTTTTAATATTTTTCAACTGCTATTGTAACAATATATCAGGAGCTTTGTATTAATTGTTTACACTTTTTGGCCCAATAGATACAACTTTATTGATATTTATAGAAAAAAAAACTAAAAAAATTGAAAACTGACCATGTCCGTAAACAGCTCAAAAAGTGTCATATTATTTTCAGAATTTCATTGTATATAGAAAATACTAATATAAACATTCAGTGAAATTTTCAAGTATCTAGGTACAGTCATTCGTTTTTTAATTACAACAAAATAAGAAAATCTTTACATGAGAAATCAAGTAAATATCAAATGTTGTAAAAATATGAATTTCAAACGATCATAAAAATTTAATTTGACTTTCTTATAGATATTTTTTGTTTGATAAAGGTAGATAATCTTATAAGGGATCTTGTATTACATTTTAAAATCTTAGATTTAAAAATAAAAATTTTTACGAATTCTTAACTCAAAATAATTTGCTAATTTTCGTGATTTTTCCATATTTTGTCAATTTTTGAATTTTAAATGCTTATAAAAAAAACTGTGACTAAGGATTTTTAATATTTTTCATCTGCTTTTGAAACAATATACTAGGAGCCTTTTATTAAATTTTCAAGCTTTTTTAATCAACAAATAAAATTTTATTGATATTTTTAGAAAAAAAACTAAAAAAAAATGAAAACTGACTACAATGTCCGTAAAGAGCTCAAAATAAGTCAAAATATTTTGAAAATGTTATGGTGTATAGAAAATGCTAATATAAACATTCAGTCAAAATTTCATGTATCTACGGTCATTTTTTTTAAAGTTACACCAAAACCCAATTCAATTTTGCGTAAAATTCCCGTTTTTCCTTAATTTTTCTTTGGTTTTCTTGCGCTTTTGAAAATTACTGGGAATACGATATTCACTTT
>NW_021760039.1:0-911 GCF_005508785.2 Acyrthosiphon pisum
TCGCCAATAATTTGAAATGGGTCGGCTAAAATTTAAAACGTTGGTATAATATTTTTATTTTTAAGCCTTATAATATAAATAATAGAATGAAACCGTTTTCGTAAATTCACAGTATTGATAATTGGTACAAAGAAGCTTATCAAATTACATTCGTTTCCGTTAATGTCAATCGATAAAGTATATTTATAGCTATAAGTTATAGTATTTGATAAGTTTTTGACCAGCATTTTTCTTAGAATCAACTATCAATGTTGTGAACATCGTATAGTACTTATTCGTGTAGTCGTGAGGTTAACGTCAACCTACCTGTACCCAGTGCGGAATAGTCGTTATTTTGTATTGTGTATTAAACATTTATAATGAGTAAACAGACATCACTTTCATCTTTTTTCATAAAACCTGTGGTAGTTAAAAATAATGAAAATGAAAAGACGGAATCAAATTCAAATGAACAAGAAATAGAGAAGGACGAAATGCCTAGAAAAAAGGTAAAAATATCAATGAACTACACATATAAATACATTGATAAATATATTGGTTATGGGTTTACTTATATAAATGAAAACGGAGTAGATTTGAAAATATGTACAATACAATTATTAAAAGAAATGTTTATTTTTAAATATAATTTAATTAATATTATGACCTGTTATTAGTACAAGTAATATGAGTAAAAAAAAAAATTAAATTAAGAGTACCCAATAATTATTTTTTATTCCGCCATTGAACATTATTTTATAAAAAGGTCGCATGAAAAATTTGGTAAATATCTTGGGTCGCCACGACACAAAGGTTAAGAACCCGCTGTTCTATAATACACTATTCTAATATTATAGAAGTCTGTGACTGGAAACCACGGATATAGATACTATGGTTGCACGACGGCCCATATTGGATCACAGTGCTGAGCG
>NW_021760040.1:0-1523 GCF_005508785.2 Acyrthosiphon pisum
ATTTTTTTAGTTTTTTTTTTTCTATAAATATCAATAAAGTTTTATCTGTTGGGCCAAAAAGTGTAAAAAATTAATACAAGGCTCCTGATATATATTGTTATGACACTAGCAGTTGAAAAATTTTAAAAATACATAGGCACAATTTTTTTTTATAAGCATTTGAAGATCGAATTTTGACAAAATTTATCAAATTTAAAATTGAATAATTATTTTATAGTTAAAAATTCATAAAATGTTCAACTTTTATATCTAAGAATAGAAAATTTAAAACAAGTTTCCACGTAGTTAATTCGGTTACTAAAAAATCTAAAAAATACTTAAGCATATACATATTTTTATAGTCATTTTAAGTTCAAATTACATATTAAAAAACCTGGAATAACTATTTTAGTTATTTTGTTGTGATTGTATAATATTATTTGTGGGTACTTGAAACTTCTAAAGTATACTATTATATATCTATGATAGTATCACGGATTGTTGTTGATGTATAACGCGTTATAAGTACCTAATGGATATTGTGATATTCCTGTGTATATTATAGGTAAATTTTTTTTTTAATATCATATATATAAGTATATAATATGTCTTATACCTAGACTGACATACCGTCTCCGCTCAGAATCGTTTTTCTTATACAATGATATTACATTTTGAATTCAAATTTAATACATACCATCCATTATACAGTGACCCACTTGTAACCTACTGTACAATATAGCGACATCCACTTGCCCACCTTTTTTTTATTTGGTCTTCAAATACAAATAGTTATATTATATTATTATGTTTATTGCATTTACATCATAACTCTTAGATACCTTATGAACATGTTTTATGTAGAAAATAAGCTAGAAAACTTATGTGATATGTAGCCATGTAGGTATATAGCTATTATAAAATTATTAATATTACTCATTAGTTATTAATTAATTAAACTATTAAGTACCCGGGTATTATATGAGTATTATTAAATTAAATATTTATTTTTGTTAAATTATTAAATAAGTAGTAAATACCTAAGTACTAAAGTACCTATACTTACTCACTCAAATAATAATTGTTAAGTATCAGATTCTATTACATCACAGGTGTCTGATAATACGCAGTGCTCGAATTGGGAATTCTTAAGTAGAGGAGCTCAATCCAACAATTTATAAGCTGCGTTCCAAGTGCAAAATTATTCAACGCAGACTCGTGGGGGACTTCGCCCCCTCCCCCACACCCCCCTTACCAATTCCCAATTTTTCAATTCAACATTTCACCTTAGTTACACAGTTTTCTACTCCAAATTTCCAAATATAAAATATTTAACTACCTATATGTGCCTATGTAACATATAAGTGAATATGGATTTATATTTTATATTCATATTTTATTTTTCGAAATTTTTATTGATAGAGATAATATCTACCTACATATTTCGGTAGGAAATAAAAGATTTATAATTATCAGTGTCCAGTGATAATATCTTAATAATTATTTGTGCTATAGACGCATACCTATGTCAGTTGTGAACACTA
>NW_021760041.1:0-287 GCF_005508785.2 Acyrthosiphon pisum
TTACTTAAATACCTTTTATGTACGAAAATATCTACTGACTCGTATATATACTTGTTGCATGTGTACATGTATCGTGACTAATTTAAACATTTTCAGGGTTAAAGTATTTTTCAACAAAGTATAATATACTGGGTGATTCTTTTATCAAACAATTCATTATTTCAAAAAGTGTAAAATTTTTTGAAAATATTTTTTTCCATAGTTTCAAGTCGCTTATAAAACAACATTTTTCTTCAAAAATAAATTTTTTTATCCTTATAATTTTTTAAGTTTTTTACTTTTTTGAA
>NW_021760042.1:0-386 GCF_005508785.2 Acyrthosiphon pisum
CGTTCCATGCATTTACTCCAATGAATCCGTGTTTTAAATTTTCAATTCTTAGATACAAAAATTGAACATTTTATAAATTTTTAACTACAAAATAATTTTTCAAATTAAAATTTGATAAATTTTGTTAAAATTTGATCTTTAAATGCTTATAAAAAAAAATTGTGCCTATGTATTTTTAATATTTTTCAACTGATATTGTAACAATATATCAGGAGATTTGTATTAAATTTATACACTTTGTTGCCCAACAGATAAAACTTTATTGATATTTATAGAAAAAAAAACTAAAAAATTGAAAACTTACAATGTCCGTAAACAGCTCAAAAGTGTCAAATTATTTTAAAATTTTATCGTATATATAAAATGCTAATATAACATTCAGTGAA
>NW_021760043.1:0-819 GCF_005508785.2 Acyrthosiphon pisum
AATACAAGATTCCTTATAAGATTATCTACCTTTATCAAACAAAAAATATCTATAAGAAAGTCAAATTAAATTTTTATGATCGTTTGAAATTCAAATTTTTACAACATTGGATGTTCACTCGATTTCTCATGTAGCGATTTCCTTATTTTGTTCTAATTCAAAAACGAATAACTGCAGATACATGAAATTTTTATTGAATGTTTATATAAGCATTTCCTATACACCATACAATTTTGAAAATATTTTGACTCTTTTTGAGCTGTTTACGGACATTTTCAGTTTTAAATTTTTTTAGTTTTTTTTTCTATAAATATCAATTAAGTTTTAATAGTTTTATCTGTTGGGCCAAAAAGTGTATAAATTTAATACAAAGCTCCTGATATATTGTTACAATATCAGTTGAAAAATATTAAAAATACATAGGCACAATTTTTTTTTATAAGCATTTAAAGATCAAATTTTGACAATATTTATCAAATTTTAATTTAAAAATTATTTTGTACTTAAAAATTTATAAAATGTTCAATTTTTGTATCTAAGAATTAAAAATTTAAAACAAGATTCCACGTAAGTAATTAATTCTCTTACCAAAAAATCTAAAATATACATTTAAACAGTTTATTTTTATAGTCATTTTAAGTTCGAATTTGGACGAAATTACATGTTAAAAAACCTAGAATAACTATTTTAGTTATTTTGTTGTGATTGTATAATATTACTCGTGGGTACTTGAAACTTCTAATGTATACCATTATATATCTATGATAGTATCACGGTTTGTTGTTGATGTATAACGCGTTATAGTACCTACCTAATGGA
>NW_021760045.1:0-1093 GCF_005508785.2 Acyrthosiphon pisum
ATATTTAAAAAAAAAAAAACAATGACAGCATACCATCAAACAAATTCTATTGCGATTGATTGATTTGATAACATCTTCAACTTTAGCACTGCTAGAATGCTGTACTTCTGAAAATAATATGGTTTCAAAATCAATAGGAGCTCCAATTGCTTTCAGTACTGTTTGGACGGAGTTCATCAGTTCAGGATAGACTCCATCGCCAGGAATTAATGTACATGTAATTCGACCAGATGGAGGTTTCGGTGTCGCTCCACAGACACCAGCAGTTTGAGGTTTCGGTGCCGATCCGCAGCCACTAATCGGAGGTTTTGGTGGAGAACTACACCCACCAGTCGAAGGTTTCGGTGTCACTCCACAGCCACTAGTCGGAGGTTTCGGTGGCGATCCACAGCCACCCGATGGTGGTTTTGCTGGCAATCCACAGCCACCAGTTGGAGGTTTTGGTGTTGATCCGCAGCCACCAGTTGGAGGTTTCGGTGTTAATCCGCAGCCTCCAGACGAAGATTTCGGTGGTGAACTACAGCCACCAGCCGGAGGTTTCGGTGACGATCCACAGCCGCCCGATGGTGATTTTGCTGGCGATCCACAGCCACCAGTTGGAGGTTTTGGTGTTGATCCGCAGCCACCTGTTGGAAGTTTCGGTGTTGATCCACAGCCACCAGTTGAAGGTTTCGGTGGTGATCCGCAGCCTCCAGACGAAGATTTCGGTGGTGAACTACAGCTATCAGCCGGAGGTTTCGGTGGTGATCCACAGCCACCAGACGGAGGTTTCGGTGTCGCTCCACAGCCACCAGTTGGAGGTTTCGGTGTTGATCCGCAGCCTCCAGACGAAGATTTCGGTGGTGAACTACAGCTATCAGCCGGAGGTTTCGGTGGTGATCCACAGCCGCCCGATGGTAATTTTTCTGGCGATCCAAATCCGCCCGATGGAGGTTTCGGTGTCGCTCCACAGCCACCAGCAGTTTGAGGTTTTGATGGCCCTCCACAGCCACCAGTCGGAGATATCGGTGGTGAACTACAGCCACCAGTTGGAGGTTTTGGTGTCGATCCGCAGCCACTAGTCGGAGGTTTTGGTGTCGATCCACAGCCACCA
>NW_021760046.1:0-998 GCF_005508785.2 Acyrthosiphon pisum
TATCTAAGAATTGAAAATTTAAAACAAGATTCCACGTAAGTAATTAATTCTGTTACCAAAAAATCTAAAAAATACATTTACACAGTTTACTTTTATAGTAATTTTAAGTTCAAATTTGGACGAAATTACATATTGTATAACGCGTTATAAGTATCTAATGGATATTGTGATATGATTAATTTGGAATTTATTATAGGTACCTATTATAGGTCAATTTTTTTTTAATACCATATATAATATTATGTCTTATACCTAGACTGACATACCGTCTCCGCTCAGAATCGTTTTTCTTATACAATGATATTATATCATTGAATTCAAATTTAATACCATCCATTATACAGTGACCCACTTGTAACCTACTGTACAGCAGAGCGAAATCCACTTACCCACCTTTTTTAATATTATTATAATGAATTAAAATACAAACTAATTAAATATAGTAACATACAATGTATCGTATTTTTATTAAAATGTTATTCAGTTATTATTATTAATTATAATTTTTTTCAGGCCAAATGGTAAGGAAAACGGAAAGGAAATTTACATGTATGACGTGACACACAATCAGGTCAACAAATTGTCGGGTGAATTGAGTGCGACTTTCGTAGATGTGGCCGAGTCAAACTCGCAGAGTCACGATTTGGACAATCTATCGTCCGAAGAGGAGGTGGATGTATCCGGAAATAGCACTACCGATAATACTCCTGTCGTATCCGGTTACAGCAAGACGAACGACTTCTCGGGCTCAATTGTTGCCAATGCCAATAATTAGACTGATCTGTTAAACATGCTATTCTTAAAGTTTAATTTAAGCTTGCACATTTTTTCATTAATCATTTCCTAAATCATACAAAAAATAATTACAAGTAAATTCGTTTGTTGTTTTCAAATAAATATTTTTAAACATTTTTTATTAATACATTTTACTTTTACATAAATATAATGAATTTAACTTTTACGGAAGTAATTTTAGACTACTTGTATATTTTAGATTT
>NW_021760047.1:0-852 GCF_005508785.2 Acyrthosiphon pisum
GCTAAACATTTAAATACCTATTTTTTATATTCTGAGAGGAGCGTTGATTATATTGATTTAACAATAGTGTGTGCAGTGGCGTACGCAGGATTTTTCAGTGGGGGGGCTTGAAAATTAGTTACAATTTTATTTTTATTTTGTCCAGTCTAATAATTTCAGACGCTTATTTGAGGTATTTTAAAATGTTTGTAACTTTTCCACTTTTATAGTAGAAAAAATGCTGTATGATTTATATATTCATATATATATAATTTATATTTATGACCTGTGAAGGCAATTACGTTTTATCAGTCAATACAGGTTAAAAATTGAAGTCAGAATCGTTGAGAGGAATAATTGCATATGACATTAGGATATCTGCTGATATTTAAAAAAATGAATATAATACAGATTTGGGAACCTCATTTTCCAATGAATGTATTCATTTTTGCAGCTACCTAAAAACAATTTCCAATCCTCCACAGAGTATACAAGATATTTTACTATTTATAATAAGGAAAAATGAGTTAAATGATATCTTTCCTTATGTGGATATTGCTTTGAGAATGTTGTTATGCACTCCAGTTAGCAACTGTTCAACCGAGAGATCTTTTTCAGTCCTAAAACGTATAAAATCATACTTAATGTCAAGCATAGGAGAAGAAAGGTTATCTGCATTAGCAATTATGAATATAGAAGCTGATATAACAACAACAATAAGCTGTGATCATATTATTCAAGAATTTGCTCTAGACCGTGCACGTCGAAAAATATAAGTAATTTTTTTAAAATATTGTTTGTTAATTGTTGAAGTTTATTAATAATTATTTTAAATATATATATTATCTACAAAAATATCAATGTATATTTCTT
>NW_021760048.1:0-505 GCF_005508785.2 Acyrthosiphon pisum
TTCAAACGATCATAAAAATTTAATTTGACTTTCTTATAGATATTTTTTGTTTGATAAAGGTAGATAATCTTATAAGGAATCTTGTATTACATTTTCATATCTTAGATTTAAAAAGAAAAATTTTTGTGAATTTCTAACTCGAAATAATTTGCAAATTTTCGTGATTTTTCCATATTTTGTCATTTTTTGAACTTTAAATGCTTATAAAAAAAAACTGTGACTAACGATTTTTAATATTTTTCATTTGCCTTTGAAACAATATACTAGGAGCCTTCTATTAAATTTCCAAGCTTTTTTATCCAACAAATAAAATTTTATTGATATTTTTAGAAAAAAAACTAAAAAAAAATGGAAAATGAAAATGTCCGTAAAGAGCTCAAAATAAATCAAAATATTTTGAAAATGTTATGGTGTATAGAAAATGCTAATATGAACATTCAGTCAAAATTTCATGTATCTACGGACATTTTTTTTAAAGTTACACCAAAAACCAACATCGATTCTC
>NW_021760049.1:0-763 GCF_005508785.2 Acyrthosiphon pisum
CTCGCGTTCCTATTATAATAAGAATATAACTGATATATGCCAATTAAAAATTAATTGGGTAATTATGAGCACAACAGCTAAGGTCAAAAAAGATAAACAATCACCAGTTAAGCGTTCTATGACAACAATGCCTAATTTGAGTAATAACTCAACAAATGTTAAACGGATCGAAACAAAGAAAAGAATTCTCTCTTCCTCCAATTCTGATTCCACATCTCCAACAGTGCAACATAAAAAAAAAAACTGTTCTCTTCACCGAACAGATTCGAATTACTCAGCGCAGATGAAACATCCAATGAAGAAATTATCATCAATGAATCACTTCCCACCACTTTAGTCTCTGTTCATCCCGCAAACAAGCCACCTCCTCCAATATTTATTAAAGGAGTCGATGATTTCCCAGGCGTATGTACTGAATTAATCAATTTGATTGGCGTCGCTAATTTTTATTGCAAATCTACTACGGATAAATTAAAAATTCAAACATCGAACCCAGATTCTTATAGAACTGTAGTGCATTTTTTTAAGGAAAGAAAAAGCTGAGTTCCACACTTATCAATTAAATGAAGATAAACCAACTCGCGTAGTTCTGCGTAACCTACATCCCTCTACTCCGACAGAACTAATTAAAAGCGAACTGGAAGTACGACTATTCGAAGTTAGGCAAGTTACCCAAGTATTACATCGAATCAATAAACACCCCCTTCTACTCTTCTTCATTGACTTAGAACCCACAGACTTCTCACAAGGTATATACCAACTG
>NW_021760050.1:0-784 GCF_005508785.2 Acyrthosiphon pisum
TCAAAGGTGGGCATTAACTAGTTAAAAAGTTAAAGTTAAGTTAAAAAGTTAATTTTTTTTTAACTTTTTAACTTAACTAGTTAGTTTATTTTCTAATCAACTTATGAACTTAACTAGTTTAATTTACAGTTGAAATAACTTAGCTTTTCTCAGTTGATTTTTAAAAAATCTATCAAGTTAAAAGCATTTTGAAACTTTTCGTTTATACGTAAATATTACTATTAAAAAAAAAAAAAATGTCAGTATAAAATAAAAATAATCAAATACAAAAACACAAACATTTCTGTTCTTTTTCTTGATAACATAATTTTGTGTATATTCATATATTTTATTAAGTTTTAAATTATATATTATAAGAGTTGCAATTATAAATGTTTTTGAAAAATTAATCATTTTTAATTATAAATAGACAATTGTTATGTTTTAATGTTATATAACTTATATTATTCAATTGCTATGATATAAAAAAATAAATCTGTTAAATTATTAATTTGAGATGAGTATAGTTTAAATTAGTAAATAATAGTAATGTAAAAGTAAAAGGGTATCAGCGTACATTATGATAAAAGTTCAATAAAATTGTTTTTTATAATTTATAAATTAGAAACTAAAAAGACACATTCACTCTTTATGTGATTAAAAAAATTAATAGATTAACTTTTTTTAAACTGAGTTAAGTTAATATTTTTTTCTATATTAACTTTAAACTTATGGAGTTAAATTTATAATTTATTAACTGTTAACTTTTAACTTATCGATCTTGTGTCCTCTTAACTTAACTTAA
>NW_021760051.1:0-1346 GCF_005508785.2 Acyrthosiphon pisum
GACAGCAATTAGCACACACATGGGAGTATATGTTTACAATAGAGTATCATTTGGTATTAATGCATCTGTAGGAATATTTTTAAACAGATTTGGTGAGAGGGTTAAAGCATATATCAAATATTAGAGTTTATTTTTATGAAATACTAATTTTTGGCGATAGTGAAAAAGAACACCTAGAAACACTAATAGAGGTCTTAAACCTTATTAAATCACTAGGTTTAACAGTACGGAAGGAAAAATGTTTATTATTTAAAGATGAAATAAAATTTCTTGGATATATAATACACAGTAATGGTAGTAAACAGGATCCTGAAAAAATTAAAGCTATTAAATTAATACCATACCCCAAAGACAAAACTCAATTACAGGCGTTTTTAGGTTCAATAAACTACTATAGACAATATATACCAAATCTATCAACAATTCAAGCCCCTCTTTCAAACCTATTAAAAAAAGATATGAAATTTAATTTTAACAAAAAATGTTGTTTAGCATTTGATAAAATTAAAAGTGAAATAATATCAGATAGGGTTTTAAAACATTTTGACCCAAACAAAATAACAATTCTTACTTGTGATGCATCAGCATACGGTGTATGTTCGAGCGCCGCAGTCGATGTATAGCCAATGCGTCTATGAACCGGTCGTGCCGTCCCCCGCCCGTCTAGCATGCTGTCACCGATAACGCACGTCCGCGTAGACCCCGTAAAACGTTGACCTAATTTAGTTACCCAACGACCTTTGTCAACGTACGGTTCGTCGTTGTGTTGTTGCGCTGGCCGATCTACGGTTCCGCGTTACCTTTGTTCTTGTGATCGCGACTTGATTTGCCGTTCACGCGACGCGTGCCGCCATATCACCGTAATAATATTATTATATTTTATCCATCGCTGTAACCTCCATAGGCTGTGTTTCGCCGCTTCGTTGGTCGTATTATTGTTTTCGATACGGTGCCCGGTCGTCCGACATATATATAATATTCACGTGTTGTTCGTGCGATCTGTGCTGATATTGTTATACGGCCGCTGTTTGGTTTGGCGAGCAGCTGTGAATACGCGTGCCTTCGGTTATGATCAAACCGAACCCACACCTGTATTCTCTGTTATCCGTCATCGTAGCCGCCGCACCCCGTGACAAGTGCTACGTGTGGACTTAAACTTCAGTGGTCATATTGTCGCCGTACCTATTATCAAGTCGGAGTTGGCAACAGCCAAGTCATCCCCAACGGTCGCAGGAGTCGCGCGTAATTATTATCATACCTTGTGTTGTATTATTACTTATCATAATCATTTGGTGATTATTCTATGTTATTATCTATACTTTGTATTTTCCTATTGATTGGTACTG
>NW_021760052.1:0-823 GCF_005508785.2 Acyrthosiphon pisum
TTTACTTTTTACCCCCAAAGTACCAACTAGATTCACTTTCCTATCAGAAAAGATACTGTTGAAGAAAATCTTAAACAAAAAAAGTAAAAAAAAAAAAAACACACATCATTGTAAAATCAATACATTCATAGTTCCACTCAGAATCTAAAACACATCATTGTAAAATCAATACATTCATCGTTCCACTCAGAATCTAAAATTAAGAAAAAACGGGAATTTTTACGCAAAGATGGTTTTCGACAAAATCCAAAATTGGTTTTTGGTGTAACTTTAAAACAAATTACCGTAAATACATGAAATTTTCACTGGTTGTTTATATTTCCATTTTCTATGCATGATAAAATTTTCTAAATATTTTGATTTGTTTTGAACTGTTTAGGGACATTTTCAGTTTCCAATTTTATTAGTTTTTTTTTCTATAAATGTCAATAAAACTTTATTCGACGAGTAAATATACTTGAAAATTGAATACATGACTCCTACTATATTGTTACAATGACATTTGAAAAATATTAAAAATCCTTAGTCACAGTTTTTTTTATTAGCATTTAATGTTCAAAAATTGACAAAATATGTTAAAAACACGAAAATTAGCAAATTATTTTGAGTTAAGAATTCGTGAAAATTTTTCTTTTTAAATCTAAGATTTGAAAATGTATTTCAAGATTCCACATAATATTGTCTACCTTTATCAAAAAAAAATGTCTACAAGAAAGTCAAATTAAATTTTTATGAGCATTTGAAATTTATATTTTTACACATATGATATTCGCTCGATTTCTCATGTGACGATTTTCTTATTTTATTTTAATTTAAAAACGAA
>NW_021760053.1:0-1007 GCF_005508785.2 Acyrthosiphon pisum
ACAATATATCAGGAGCTTTGTATTAAATTTATACACTTTTTGGCCCAACAGATAAAACTTTATTGATATTTATAGAAAAAAAAAACTAAAAAAATTGAAAACTTACAATGTCCGTAAACAGCTCAAAAAGAGTCAAATTATTTTAAAAATTTTATCGTATATATAAAATGTTAATATAAACATTCAGTGAAATTTTCAAGTTTCTACAGTCACTCGTTTTTTAATTACAACAAAATAAGAAAATCGTTACGTAAGAAATCGAGTGAATATCAAATGTTGTAAAAATATGAATTTCAAACGCCCATAAAAATTTAATTTGAGTTTCTTATAGACATTTTTTTTTTGGTAAAGGTAGATTATCCTATAAGGAATCTTGTATTACATTTTAAAATCTTAGATTTAAAAAGAAAAATTTTTATGAATTTATAACTCGAAATAATTTGCTAATTTTCGTGATTTTTCCATATTTTGTCAATTTTTGAACTTTAAATGCTTATAAAAAAAAACTGTGACTAAGGATTTTTAATATTTTTCATCTGCCTTTGAAACAATATACTAGGAGCCTTCTATTAAATTTTCAAGCTTTTTTATCCAACAAATAAAATTTTATTGATATTTTTAGAATAAAAACTAAAAAAAATGGAAAATAAAAATGTCCGTAAAGAGCTCAAAATACATACATCAAAATATTTTGAAAATGTTATGGTGTATAGAAGATGCTAAGATAAACAATCAGTTAAAATTTCATGTATCTACGGTAATTTTTTTTAAAGTTACACCAAAAACCAAATTCAATTTTGTGAAAAATCGATTTTGCGTAAAAATTCCCGTTTTTCCTTAATTTTTCTTTTGTTTTTCCCGGTGCTTTTGAAAACCACTGGGAAATTTAAATTTTGACCTCCCCAATGCACCAACGATATTCACTTTCCCATCGAACGAGATACTGAAGTCGAAAATCGAAGCATTATTTCGACTACTTATCGTGTACACAGACACAAAAATAAAAA
>NW_021760054.1:0-939 GCF_005508785.2 Acyrthosiphon pisum
TATACTAATAGTTTAAAGTGCATCGTATAAAATAAATGTTGACAAAGTATGTCAAAACAATCAGAGTAAAATATGTTTGAAACATAGATTCCTGCTTAAATGATATTCTCAAGCACAATAATATTGTAAAACTTCCTAAATAATTTTAACATTTAAAAACCTAATAATACATTCAAAATTTCAAAATAATGATCATGATTTTTTTTTATATATTTATTATTTTGTAATAAAGTCCTTAGAGCCTAGGCAATTTATTAAATTCAATAATACATTATTATTTATAACTTAAGATTAATTATCATCATACTGTTTTATCATTTATCTTGTTTCCATTTCTTTACGAACTATGTATATTGTAATTTAATCTGTATCACTGTACTCTATATTTTGTGAATAATATGTAATTGGGATATTTAACCCATTTAATTAAATAAATAAAATTACACAATACCTACTTAAAACTCAGAATAGGGAAATTATGTCCCCAAAAAAGGTCATAGTCATATACTTTTAAATTGCGGCCTGTGTACTTTTAAAACAGGTATCTAAATGCTTTTAAATTTTAAATAACGATAAACGCAAAAATTGTATAACGTTTTAATTATGAATAACGTTAAACGCAAAACTTGTATAACGTTTTAATTCTGAATAACGATAAACACAAAAGTTGAATAACGTTTAAATTTTGAATAACGATAAACTCAAAATTTGTATAACGTTTTGATTGTAAATAACGTAAAACAATATTTTTTTTTCAAATGCAAGCCCTGGTTTTAATATTATAAAAAACGAATGGCAAGTATATTATTCATAAAATAACATCCAACATAGCTACGGTGGTAAGTTGAGAAACGGTATTCGCGGGAAGGTTCTACGGGCCAGCTCGACGAAATTAGTTGCTCTCCGCTTTTTCGAATAATATGGCGAGCTCGACTAATG
>NW_021760056.1:0-832 GCF_005508785.2 Acyrthosiphon pisum
TTGTACCTAAATTTACAATAATATAATAGTACAATAAATTGATTTATAGTACCTAATTTTTAACACCTGAGTGCTAAATAAACATGATTACAATTTATTATATTTTATATTTTTAATTTTTATATTAATACTAATACTGTATTTTATTAGAGATTCATTCTATAGGTACTACTATACTAGTGTACTACTTAAAAATTAATATTTGAGTTACTAAAATTGTATATATATAAAATGGCATTAAGCCAATAAGTTGATTGCAGTATACAGGTATACAGTATACTTATTAATAATAATAACAATAATAAATGATAATAGTTTTTATCTTTAATCGTGGTAATAACTAAAAATAACACATTATTTTTTTTTTTCTATACCGTCTGTATAAAATTATTTTATACCATGTGTATAATACCACGTATAATACAGTATTATACCACTGTATAATACAAACTCACATCTCTAATTATTATTGACACTATATAATACGACCACTGTCTATCGCTGTTATTGTTATCGCGATATATAATGTCTGTTTTCTTAGTATCATATCTGTGGCTTGGGTGCAAGAAAAGGCCAATGTCGCATTTTGACAAAATTGAGACTATTTTGACCTTTGTCATTAAAATTTGCTTGTGTTACTTGTGTTAATATGGCCAATGTCTCTTATGCTGTATGACCAAATTAAATTTGACGATGGCTTTTTTGACAATAATCGATAAAAATAATAATCGATTTATTATGGGCCTATGTGTCTATTATTATTAGGTTCTCATAAAAGTCAAGTTCTTTAATCATTAAAAATAGTTTATTTAAATTTTAAGTTTTTTGGGCC
>NW_021760057.1:0-983 GCF_005508785.2 Acyrthosiphon pisum
TAATAGAACCTGTAGTAACTGTATAATATTGGGACAGGTTAACATTATAAAATACTTAGGTATAATCATTGATAGTAAGCTAAAATGGGCCTCTCATATAAATAATTTAACAAATACCGTTAGAAAATTGTTCTTTATTTTTCATGATGTCAGGTTCTTATTTAATATTCATATCAAACGCTTACTATACCTATCCCTAACTCAATCTATTGTTAATTATGGTATTTGTATCTGGGGTCAAGCATATGATTCACATACTTATCGGCTTAAAATCACACTCAATAGGTTAATTAAATTTTTATTATTGGGACCTGTTTATTATAATAATGATTCTGCTTATTTAGAACTTAATGTTTCATGCTTACAAAATGTATACTATAAAAATATCCTATTAAGCTTATACAGATTTAAGCATAATCTAGCTAGAGTTAATCACTCATATAATACTCGATATAAAGAAAATATTAATATTTGTGTGCCTATTTCTAAAAAGCAATTAGGTCTAAAAAGTTCTATATCCACAGCATCTCTGATATGTAGACAGCTGAATATTAATATTTATAATTACAAAAATATATGTATGTTTAAATCTTTTCTGAAAACTTTAGATCTCACAAACTTAAATTTGTGATAAAACGTCTTAATTTGATATAAGTTTTGTGATTATACCATAGTATGTTAATTTATGTAAATATATCTTTGATTATATCGTTTTACTAAAAATGTTTTTCTTTTTTTTTCTTAGTTTACTTATGTAAATCTTATTATAATTTGTATTATCTTTTTTTCCAATTTTGTATTGTACTCAAACTTTTACACCCCCCAAAACAAGCTTATGCTTAAAGGGGAGTTGCAAACATTGTGTCATATGTATTTATTCTAATATATTTATGTAAATGTATATTGTTTTTGCTAAAATAAACTTATTATTATTATTATTATTAATATATTTAACGAGTATTACTTTATTGTAATAGGTATTT
>NW_021760058.1:0-780 GCF_005508785.2 Acyrthosiphon pisum
GGGGAGTGATCAGTTTGAACCCACTATCCACAGCGGCGATGTTGGAGTCCTCGGCGAGGAGTCGGATCCCGCAGCAGCCCCGCTTGGTGGATCCGTATAGGTACTCCCCCGACGCCTCCTGCGGCAGGTACAGAGTCGCCTTGATTTCCGGCCGCAGGATCTTGTCCACCCTAGCCCAATCCGTCTTCGAGAAAGCCCCCAACCGTTGTAAATGGACGGTTGAGGGGTAAAAAAAGGTTTTAAGCGCATCGATCCGCTGCCAGGGCGCGAGTTTGCTCCTCGCAATGCGCAGACCGATGGCAATAATCTCGGCTAGGGTGGACAGAGGTGGAACGACGTTGAATCCGACCTGAGCGCCGAGGAAGGTGGCCGCTTCACCCTCGGCAAGTGGACGAAGGGGGGAACCCTGCAGCAGGAACTGTGTGTCCCGGACGCCCACCGCCGGCCGTCGACCAGACAGGTGCAGCGAGGCGCACTTGGCCGCATTAAGCCGGAGCCCAAGCATGTCCAGGCCACTGTGGGCCGCGTCGATGGACGCTTGGAGCTCTCCCGGACTGTCAGCTATGAAGCACAAGTCGTCCGCGAATGCAAGCACCCGGTGGTCGACGGACTCGCCCTGCAGGAGCGTTACCACTGGGTCGATGGCCATGATAAACAGGAGACCACTCAGCGGGCACCCCTGCTTGATGCCCGACCCCACCGGGATATCGTTTGTCAGCCCTCCTACCACGCTTACCGATGACGTCGCTCCCGTATAGATGTCGTGGATGGCCAGAAAGA
>NW_021760059.1:0-771 GCF_005508785.2 Acyrthosiphon pisum
AAGTTAAATAGATAACTCAAAGAGCTCTAATAATTAGCATTTTTTAAGCATTAGGAAATAATCGGACTTACATGATAATAACTTTCTAAGATTATTAACATAATAAAAACCCGTGATTTAGATTGCGGTTTTCCAGGGAACCGGGTTGGTTACAAAATTTTTTTTTGTGGTTACAAATTGCTACATAAAAGATTACTTAATACTAATCGGTCTTCAAGTCCAAACTGTAATTATTTAATGTTTCGGGTGCTGGGGTAACGTTACCCTGGCACCCGCAATTTGGATTGCGGTTTTCCGGGGCACCAGTTTGGTTACAAAATTTTTTTTTGTGGTTACAAAATGTTACATAAAAGATTACATAATACCATATGGTCTTGAAATGTTGACCATAGAGTGCCAGGGTAACACCTGATTTTTTCATAATTTTTTTAAAGATATTTTAATAATTACATATTTTTTGATTTTATAAGATTTTTAATGATTTTTTAAAGAATTTTTATTAAATTTAGTTTTTTATTGATTTTTTTAAGAATTTTTTTATAAAATATAGTTTTTTTATTGATTTTTTAAATAAATACACAATTTTTTTTAATGATTTTTTAAAGTATTTTATATAAAATATAGATTTTTTTAATTATTTTTTTAAAGAATTTTTTATCAAATTAATTTTTTTTTTTTTAATAAATACTGATTTTTTATTGATTTTTAAATCAAATACAGATTTTTTTTTAACGATTTTTTTATAATACAAATTTTTAATGATTTTTTAAA
>NW_021760060.1:0-1508 GCF_005508785.2 Acyrthosiphon pisum
TAAGGTCAAAGACGCTGAACACTTTTGCACCTCTCATCTGACGTATCAGTGTATTGAGGTCGGGCATTGGGTAAGTGTCGGACTCAGTGATATCATTGAACCGTCTATAATAAATGCACAGTTGGGGTGAGCCATCTTTCTTTTTTGCTAGAACGATGGGTGCGGCCCACGGGGATGCGCTTTGTTCTACCAGTCCCTGCTCTTCCATGTCCCGTATCATGGTGTCGATTGTGGCCTGTTTTGCCGGTGGATAGGGATATGGTTTGAGTGCTATGGGTGTTTGATTTTTGAGGAGAATGTCGTGTTCTATCAATCTGGTGCGACCTACCCTACCGTTGAATACGTCCGGATAGTTGCGTACTACTTCGGCGAGTTTCGCGCGTGTGTGGTGTCTAGTGCTGTGCTGGGGGTGGGTGTCCGACCTTTCCAGCACGCTGTTGTTCTCCTATTCGAACCTAAATGAATAGTGCTCGTTGTGTAGTCCCAGGTGACTTCGTTGTGTACGAGAAAGTCGTGACCTAGGAGCATGTCACAGTATAAGTTGTCCATAATGGCTGCGTTTAAGGTGACCGTGAGGTCTCCGATTCTGGCTACGAATGTGGAGGTACCACTTGTCATTGTGGTGTGTCCGTCCACCATTCGTACCTGAGTTTGTTGTCCGTGTTGGGGTGTGTCAAATTTTTGAGCAATGTTCGGGTTTACATACGATTTTTGTGCTTGGGAGTCGAGTAGAGCTGTTACAGGACCTGACCTAAAATTTAGTTAGACCGCGGGGGTCAGAATTTTGTCGGGGCATACTCGTTTAGCGTTATTCGACGTTGGTTGTGTTTTATAGCTGGGTAACTGGTTCTTAACCACGTTATCGGTGTTCTGGGGAGCGGTTTGCACCGCCATTACCAGAGTATCCGTTTCGGTTACCTCTATGCTATGGGTGTGTATGTGTATCTGTTGATTTCGTAGTAGGGGTCGTTGATGCGGACCTTTGGGGTGCCGCGTGAAGAGGTGATGGTGACCTGCTACTTAACGAAATTTTTTTTGTTTGTACGGGTGATATATGTGAGGACGCCGAGTTTATCGATGCGCGTTTGATGGTTATATCCCCGTCTGTATTGCGGAACGTTGTGTGTGGTGGCGTGGTTGTGTGTGTGTGTGTGGTTGAGGCGGCGGCGTGAACAGGTGTCCGCTGACTCATTTCCCGTTTGCCGAACGCGGCGTGTTCCCGGGGCAGTCACTGTTCCAGTGTGGACCTCCACAGTACCTGCACGGGTTGGGCGGTTGCGGTTTTCCTGCCGTACCGTCCCGTGTTTGCGTTTGGTGTGTCGGTTGGGGCGGGCGGGTTGGGTTGAGTTTTTTGTACGCCGGTTTCGGCTGTTGTTGTGTCGGGGACTCGTCTGGTGTGTATTCCAGGACTCCAGCGATTCTGCAGAGGTCTCCGAAAGTCGCTGGTCTTTGCAATCTTATGTGCGTGCGGTATTCGTTGCGCGTTAGTCCGGCTATCGTACTGACTA
>NW_021760061.1:0-680 GCF_005508785.2 Acyrthosiphon pisum
ACTTTGATAGCATATTAAAAAATATTGATATCTCAAAAGATAATATTCAGAATTTTAAAAATTAAAACGTCAAGATATTGAACTAGTTGTAACTAATATTTAATTTTGAGAGTTTTATCGTTAACACTACAGAAGTTATCCATATAATAAAAAATGAAACTGTCATAAAACTTTATCAAAAAAAAATTATCAAAGTAAAAAATTATCAAAAAAAATTATCAAAGTAAAAAATTATCGAAGTTACCCCATTTTACTGTACTACTTTTATTTTTAAACTATGAGAACTTTTTTCGTATTTGTGATATCGAAAAATTAAAAACAATGTTGCACAGTCTATGTTCTCTTCTTCCTAGTAGGAACATTTGGTTGCATAACATGAACATTCAGCGTAGCCCGCAGATTAAATAAATATATTAGTAAAAATCAAGTAATAACCAAAGTTATAAATAGAAGATTTCGTACCCAACCGTAATCCCTAAGATAGTATAATTTTCTATAATAATATCATTGCTGCATATTGACAAAAGCTGAAACACTGAAATGTGCATTCACACAATACTGTTTTAATCGTGAATTCGTGAACAGTCATCATTAATTGGCATGGAAAAAAAAATTCCGAACCAATAAACCACAATAATTTAAAAATGATTGGTGAAATACTGAAATGAATTGGGGGTGCT
>NW_021760062.1:0-3080 GCF_005508785.2 Acyrthosiphon pisum
CTAACGGCACTTTTTTAACATGCAAGGTGAAGATTTCTCTCTGTTTATATAAAAAAATATAGAAAAGGTCAACAGTTATCATTTCTATTTAACACTCTAACAACTCAAAAAATTAAATTTTTTATAATGTATTGAATGTCACAGTAAAATTAAGACTAATATAATTAATTCATAATCTAATCCTATTAATAATTTTAATTCTCCAATCACTAACGTAAATCGTGTATAATATTATATAGGTTGTAACAGGAAGACCTCACCAAAAAAAAAAAAAAAATGATGCTACTTAAACGTATGCCAACATTTTTAAAAATATATGGTTAGTAAATAATTTAAGAAATATACTCATGTTAGGAAATTCCCAAAAATAATTATAATATTTTTAAAAAAGTTATTACGTTCTAAATTAATTTACTCAAAAAAATAAAATCTAAATATTGATTTTAAAATTCTAAAAAATAAATTACTTGACTTAGATAAAAATATTCACCATACAAATTATTATTTTCATCAAATTTACTAATTGGCTATTTTACATTTTTCCAAAAATATTTAAATTAAGTTAAAAATTGTATTTTCAGGAATAAAAAATAAAATTTTTTTTTATATTTTACGTGTACCTAACACAAGAAACTATGAATTATATAAAAAAAATTTTAAATATTGGTTAGAACAAAAGTTATTTCATCTGTTATATCTTCCTGTTAAATTAGGTAATTAGGTTATAAGTACGATACTTCATGGAGGTGTAGTTATATTTTAGTTAGGGTTCACAAACTATCAACTGAGGTCAGTATAATATATAAGTTAGGTAACGCACTCATATTTTGTTTGTTTTGTTTTAATTATATGAAATATATTTATTTGTTATGAATAAAATGTTCCAAAATCAACAATTTATATTCGATTCAGTGTTTAAACTTTAAATTTATAATTACGGGGTGTCGGCAGTGGGTGGCTTCGCCCTTCCGTCATTCAAATCTCATCAAATTTACATATTGTATAGCATGTAAATACATAAATTTTTGTTCAATAAAAAATAAAATTTATAATAATTTAATTTCCATCATGTTAATCAATTGTTAAATTGTATAGATAATATATTTTGGGTACTTTCTGATTTTTACCATTTTAGGGCAAACATCCAAATTGTTAATATAAATTTTTATTGCGCAATAGTTCTATTAGTCGATGACAAATAGATATTATAGTAACCTATCGACGACTTGTGTGGTAGACATTCGCGTGATGAAAACTTTTAAACAATTAATTGTCTTCGTTTATTGTCTTGAAGCCTAGAAGGACAATGAAGTACATGATGTTATATAGAACGTTCAGAACGAATCCACCATCTCAATTTCATTCTTTGAAAGCTAAATTAATTTTCGTCGATATTTTTTTCTATACTTGATCGTTTTACGTAATTTTAATGGATATACACTTCCTGTGTAAAAATGTAAAATAATTTATTTAGTCGCAGTTCGGCATTAGGTATGTTACAGTGACTATCTCCAAGTCCCAATTTTGTTATATTGCCTACCGAAAGTAGTATCAACATTAATTTTGTAATCATAAAGTAAAAACCCATATTATTTATATAATTATATTAATTTCACGTGTATAATCAGGATTTTTTTCAAACTCACACGCAATTCAGTTGTTTTGGTTTTTAATTCTTATACATACTCTGCACGATCATCGTTTACCACACCTACTAATTATTATCATAATAAAATTACAAACAAGAACAAAACATAAGATATCGTTAAATACAATAGTAATGCTCAAGACTAGGGCTGTTTGATTATTTTTGGGGGGAATCGATTATGGTCATGCACAATTAATTGAAAAAATCGATTAATTGAAAAATGATTAATCAACCGATTAATCAGAATCACGATTAACCGATTAATCGATTAATTGAATTAACGATTAATCGATTAATTGTAACAATCAATTTATAATTTAATCAAGAAGTAATTGAGTAATTAATTTATTAATAAGTTAACAGTGCAATTTTATTAAGTCTTGAGTCATAACCGAATATAAAGTTCTAAAATATCCTGATTTGATTAATAGATTTATGACATAAAAAAAATTCGATTAGTCGATATTCGATTAATATCCGATATTCGATTAATCGATTTATCCGATATTCGATTAATCGATTAATAACCAATTAATCAATATTACGATTAATCGGTTTTTTTTTGATGCGTAAAATAATCGATTAAATCGATTAATCGGAGGAAATTTTGATTAATCAAAATAATCGAACAGCCCTACTCAAGACTGTCAAGAGTGAAGGCAATATTGTATTTTTTTAAATTCCTAAAAACAGACTTATGAGATCTTTCGACGATCATCCCGTCAAAAGAGGAATGGCTTTGGTAGTTTGGTTGATTGATATTAATTTTAGGTTAATCCTTATTAATTATTTACCTATACTAGAACAATAGACTGCCATGCAGTGGCGCCGAATTCCATGTTAACGTTGGGCCATCATCAAACTACATCCCTACATCAAACTTTATGAAGAGCATACGTATATTTAATATTTTAATCCATGATTATGAGTAAATTTATATCAGGGTATCTGTAACTAAGATATTGAGGCCACAAAATTTTGAAATGGCCTGACAACATTTTAAAAACTTTGGCACCATTGGACTACTATTAATAGAACATTGTGGGTGCTCGTGGGTAAAGTGCATTTTATTTCAATATATGATTTTTTTTATGAATATTTTCTTATATATATTTCCCATTTTTATTCCGTATACTATGAAATATAATAGATACAAAGATGAATGGTTGTAACTTGTCACCCGTTGTCAGTTAATTATGAAGCAAATATATTGTAAATGAAGCATATAATAATTTAATTATTGTAAATGGAAACGCCACAATATGAGGGCCACCAATCAGAGCATAAAATTCACGATTCTATTGTTTTACGCCGGATGCAGAAGTTTCTTTTTGAGGGAACGTAACACAATATTTTTACTACCGAATTTTTCAATTGTTCCAAATAAATACATTTATTTTTATTAAATACGGAAAAAAAACTGACTGAGTCA
>NW_021760063.1:0-791 GCF_005508785.2 Acyrthosiphon pisum
ATTCCAAATTAATCATATCATAATATTTATTAGGTACTTATATACGCGTTATACATCAACAAAAAACCGTGGTACTATCATAGATATATAATAGTATACTTTAGAAGTTTCAAGTACCCACGAATAATATTATACAATCACAACAAAATAACTAAAATAGTTATCCTAGGTTTTTAATATGTAATTTCGTCCAAATTTGTACTTAAAATGACTATAAAAATAAACTGCGTAAATGTATTTTTTAGATTTTTTGGTAACAGAATTAATTACTTACGTGGAATCTTGTTTTAAATTTTCAATTCTTAGATACAAAAATTGAACATTTTATAAATTTTTAACTACAAAATAATTTTTCAAATTAAAATTTAATACATTTTGTCAAAATTTGATCTTTAAATGCTTATAAAAAAAAATTGTGCCTATGTATTTTTAATATTTTTCAACTGATATTGTAACAATATATCAGGAGCTTTGTATTAAATTTATACACTTTTTGGCCCAACAGATAAAACTTTATTGATATTTATAGAAAAAAAAAACTAAAAAAATTGAAAACTTACAATGTTTACGGACATTGCTTAAAAAAATGCTTAAAAAAAAAAACTGTGACTAACGATTTTTAATATTTTTCATCTGCCTTTGAAACAATATACTAGGAGCCTTCTATTAAATTTTCAAGCTTTTTTATCCAACAAATAAAATTTTATTGATATTTTTAGAAAAAAAACTAAAAAAAAATGGAAAATAAAAATGTCCGTAAAGAGCTCAAAATACATCAAAATATTTGAAAA
>NW_021760064.1:0-1410 GCF_005508785.2 Acyrthosiphon pisum
CATAATTATAAATTTTACAAATATTGGAAAAAAATTCATGGGGAGATCTATCTCTCTCATCCCCCCTCCCGTTTTACCAACCACTGGTATAACGTCATTAATCATTATATATTATTATGATTTATGACGTATATCTGTATTTTAATTTCGTACCTATGCGGCTATACGAACGTCGTGTAGATCGTGGATATATTTAAAAATATGTATAGGTACATCATAATATGGCAGTCCATGCACAGGTATCTGGTATATAATAATATAAACCCTTTATTTTAATTTTTTGTGTTTGTCATCGTTTTTTTGGGCAGTAAAAATTTTTACTTTTCTGAAAGAAAAATGAATCTAGTTAGTACTTTGGACAGTCAGAAATAAAAATTCCCAGTAGTTTTCTAAAGCGTCAAATCAAAAAAAAAATTAGGAAAAACGGTAATTTAAACGCAAAACCAGTTATTGACCAGATTGATTTTTTCTGTAATTCAAAAACGAATAAACTTAGATTAATATCACGAATATTATTTTTAAATACACAATACATTTTTCAAATTTTTTTAAGTTATTTATAGATATTTGAAATTTTCAATATTTTTTATAAAAATTTTCTTGATGTGTCAAAAAGCTTGAAACATTAATAAAAGGTTTCTCATAAGTAGTACATAACTGTAACCGAAAACTCTAAAAATGGTATACACAAAGTTTTTATAGATATTTTAATTAAAATTTGAACGAAATTAGTAATTACCCGTTTCATCAAGTTATAGTGGTTATTGTTCGCGTTCGTTGGGTTTTAGTCGATGTGTTGGCAGTGGCGTCATTTCAGTTTTCAATAGAGGGGGGCAAAGGTTTTGACCGGCCCGAATGGGTAAAAAAAATGCTCGCCTCGATCGCAACCACATATTAACTGCTTACATTTTTTTATGGTACCCTTTTTATCAATTAGGTAACATCATTTTTAAATAAAAGGTAGCAGATATTTTAGAAAAACAATTGTATACCTATATCAGTTAAAAGTCTACAAACTATTATATGGCAATATTTATATTGAAAAACAATAATATTAGTAGTTTATTATATGATATCTTCTTTTTTTTTATTTTTGAAAATATGTATCAACTGCATTATCTATAAATCAATTTTACCCGATTCATTACTTATAGCTTATACTCTATTACTCTTATATTGGTATACGATATATTTACAAATTAATGTTATCTTAAATAATAATAGGTACCTATATATTTTTTTTTATTGCTTGCTTTCTGGCGCAGTCGCTCAAGTTTTGTCTGTTTATTAAACATACCAGAAATTATTTTCGATTCTTGAGCAGTTTACGGTAATTTTATATTTTTAGCCGCACCACCTATTTATTTTTTAGATTCTGAGTGGAACGATGAATGTATTGATTTTACATGA
>NW_021760065.1:0-1317 GCF_005508785.2 Acyrthosiphon pisum
AAAAAGGTGGGCAAGTGGATGTCGCTTTGATGTACAGTAGATGTACAAGTGAGTCACTGTATACAGGCCCGGATTAAAACTATCGTAGGCCCGAGGCAGTAGGCACAGTACATTTAGACATTAAGTGCACACACGTTAATATGGCCATGTAATGTGCAGTGTTTAAATAGTTAAGAAATCTTCTGTTTGGGAGAGGAAGTGTCAAATCTTAGTGTTAATCCTTTAAAAACAAAAATATTTACAGCATAAAAATCAAATCTAAACTTTTATTACTTTTTATATGATAACAATTTTAACAGATCTTAAAAACAATTAATCTTACTCCAAATATTATAAACAGATATATATTATATTATATTGTCAAAAACCATAAAAACCACTTATTTTATACCATTTTGCATATTTCTTTAATAAGTTTAATACAAAAGATATAATTGTAACAAAAAATAACAGTATATATATTTTTTTTATTAATTAACCCGTGACAACTTAGGCCATTGGATGGTTTTTAGCTGTGCGGGAGGATATTGTAGGTTTTTGGAAACACGTTTGTTTTAGTTTGGCAGAATTTTCATGTGGGCACCCGTAAGTATCTGCCATGCCCGGGTGGGGGATGGCGTCCTCTCTCTTCAGATACCGTGACTGCCCGAAGATAAGTGCCACCCGAGACCGAGATTAGAACCGATGACGGTGCGCGTCGAAACCGACGACTTAGTCCGCTCGGCCACTTTGTCAATAACATAAAATGTTTGAATTTATAATTTATCTCTAGCACTCATTTGATCTGCAGCATCAATTGCTTTGCCATCATTTACAGAGACTATAGTGAGTACCGTGCAGTCATACGCGGTGCGACCGACCTGCAGTCGATAATAAACTATTGTTTCTATTACGTAAATGATATATTATTTATAATTATTATTTCCTAAAAATATACTATAAACAGTAATCGGGGTATGATTCTTAAATACATGATATTTTACTTGTTGTGCTAACGTGTACAATCGTACGGATTAATTTATAATAATAATAATAATAAAAAAAAGCATAAATATTACAAAAAAGTCGTAGTCACACATTTTACTTTTGTAGGCCCCAAAAATTTCGTAGACCCTAGGTACAGTGCCTATAGTGCCTATGCGCTAATACGGCCCTGACTGTATAATGGATGGTATTAATTTTGAATTCAATGATATCATATCGTTGTATAAGAAAAACGTTTCTGAGCAGAGACGGTATGTCAGTCTAGGTATATAGATATATTATATACTTATCTACGGTATTAAAAAAAAAAATTGACCTATTTTAGTAGGTACC
>NW_021760067.1:0-780 GCF_005508785.2 Acyrthosiphon pisum
TATAAAAAAATGAATTAGGTATTATAAAATTATAAATTAAAATAAATAAATACATTTTAATATTTAAAATAAATAAAAAATTATTATTAAAAAAACAAATAAGAATGAATTTCTAACACACTTGGGTGACCCATGTTTCAGTTTAATATAATAATTTATAACTTATATATAAAAATATAAATTTAAACAATATATACCGCGCTAATGAAGACGGAAGAACAGTTTAGTAGAATTGTCGTACAGACCATAGTATACATAGAGAAAAGAGTTAACGATACCTGCATTACGTTTAGGTATTTAATATTATCAATGCAGGCATATTAGTAAGGTAACAATTATAATTTATAATTTATATGATAACTTACTCTGAATTCTGAATTACTTATAAACGTCCAAATTAATATTATTTTCAGAAATTATACATCAGCTATTGCGAATTGCGATTCAATAATAATATTGATATCGATTACATGGAAATTAGAATTTGGATTTTTGGTATTTCTTTTATGACAATTCTGTTGTACTTGTACACATAATAATATTCTTATTTCTTAGCATTGATAAACTTTTATAGGTTTACATTTTCTATAATTATTTATTATTACTATTAATTAGTTATTACCAACTTACACCATAGATAAAATATCTATTGGATTTTAGAACCGAAAAAAACCGAAAAAAACCGTAAAAACCTCTACATCAAAATATAGTTTCGGTTTCGGTTTCAGTTCCTAAAAAAATGTATTTAAGGTTCCGGTCCGGTTCCGGTTCCCAATACTC
>NW_021760068.1:0-1343 GCF_005508785.2 Acyrthosiphon pisum
ATATGTAATTTCGTCCAAATTTGAACTTAAAATTACTATAAAAATAAACTGTGCTTATGTATTTCTTAGAATTTTTAGTAACAGAACTAAATATTTACGTGGAATCTTGTTTTAAATTTTCAATCCTTAGATATAAAAGTTGAACATTTTATAAATTTTTAACTAAAAAATAATTATTCAATTTTAAATTTGATAAATTTTGTCAAAATTTTAACTTGAAATGCTTATAAAAAAAAATTGTGCCAATGTTTTTGTAATATTTTTCAACTGCTATTGTAACAATGTATCAGGAGCCTTGTATTAATTTTTTACACTTTTTGGCCCAATAGATAAAACTTTATTGATATTTACAGAAAAAAAAACTAAAAAAATTGAAAACTTACAATGTCCGTAAACAGCTCAAAAAGAGTCAAATTATTTTCAAAATTTTATCGTATATAGAAAATGCTAATATAAACATTCAGTATCAACAGTCATTCGTTTTTTAATTACAACAAAATAAGAAAATCGTAACATGATAAATCCAGTGAATTACAAGTGTTGTAAAAATATGAATTTCAAACGCTCATAAAAATTTAATTTGAGTTTCTTATAGACATTTTTTTTTTGATTAAGGTAGATTAACCTATAAGGAATCTTGTATTACATTTTAAAATCTTAGTTCTAAAAAGAAAAATTTTTACGAATTATTAACTCAAAATAATTTGCTAATTTTCGTGATTTTTACATATTTTGTCAATTTTTGAACTTTAAATGCTAATAAAAAAAAACTGTGACTAAGGATTTCTAATATTTTTCAAATGTCATTGTAACAATATATTAGGAGCCTTGTATTAAATTTTCAAGTATTTTTACTCAACAAATAAAGTTTTATTGACATTCATAGAAAAAAAAACTAATTAAATTGGAAACTGAAAATGTCCGTAAACAGCTCAAAACAAATCAAAATATTTTGAAAATTTTATCATGTATAGAAAATGGAAATATAAACAACCAGTGAAAATTTCATGTATCTACAGTCATTCGTTTTAATGTTACACCAAAAACCAAAATCAATTTTCTCGAAAACAGATTTTGCGTAAAAATTCCCGTTTTTCCTTAATTTTTCTTTTGTTTTTCACGGCGCTTTTGAAAACTATTGGAAAAATGTTACTTTTGATCCCCCAAAGTACCAACTAGATTCACTTTTCTATCAGAAAAGGTACTGTTGAAGAAAATCCAAGCACTTTTACTGTCCTAAAACGTGATGACAGACACAAAAATAAAAAAAAAAATAAAAAAACACACATCATTGTAAAATCAATACATTCATCGTTCCACTCAGAATCTAAAATCTTATAAGT
>NW_021760069.1:0-1502 GCF_005508785.2 Acyrthosiphon pisum
AATTTCACAATAATAATATTAATAAATATATTATATTTTATACGAGCAGCGGCCCAACGGGAAATTACCCGATATCCCGGTCGTTCAGTCCGCCCCTGGCATTTTCTATACACCATAAACTCTTCAACATATTTTGACTTCTTTTGACTTCTTATTCTTAATCAAATATATAAGAAAGGACTTCAAAATATACTACCTCAAATATGTATTTGTCTTCGAATACTTTCTACCATTCCCACGTCTGTGTCAACGGGAGAAAGATCTTTCAGTAAACTGAAATTAATAAAAAGTTATTTACGTTCAACTACAGAAGAAAACCGCTTAAATCATTTAATACTTCTCTCCATCGAACACAAGTTGGCAAAGACTCTAGATTATGATGATGTTATAGACAGCTTTGCTGAAAAAAAAGCTAGGAAAAAGGTGTTCTAATATAGTAATATACATTTTAATATTTTATTTAAAATAATAAAATAATAAATGTACATTTTTTTTAATTTTCTTAATCTACCTTATCTATTTATTTAATCCTATAAACATCCAAGTTAATATTTTCCTTGAATATTTATAACCATCTAGGAATAAATTGTAGTTTTTTGTATACATGGTAATACATTGCTAATAATGTATTGAATAATATTGATATAAATAATATGAATAATATTCAATTATATTATGTAAGTATGTAATGCAGTAGGTACATGAATTTAAATGAGCTTGATTGGTTAAGGTTTGGAAAGATACGTTTAGGTATAAACATTTTGTTATTCTCAGTGAGTATTTTTTTATCATATTTTATTATTATGGTCGAAGGGCCCCCAAATTAATTTGCCCCTGGCCCCGAAAAACCTTGGGACGGCCCTGGATATTTAAGAGATAATAATTTTTTTTTTTAATTTGGCATGTATGGTATATATATAATACAATTTTTCAAAGCTTATATTTTTTCGTGATCTGTTTATGATAAAATACTATAGGAAATAACAGTTATAATAATATGTGTAATAGCTGGTATATAATACAGAGTTCGGAACGTTCACTAAAAAAATTAATTAGTTCACGGTCACGTTCTTTCAAAAAAAAAACGCGATTATTGGATCGTCCATTGAAGTTCTTTAATTTTTTTAGATTCTGATCATCGGAACGATAAATGTTTTGATTTTACAATGATGTGTTTTTTTTAATTTTTTATTATTGGTGTACACGATAAGTAGTCGAAATAATGATTCGATTTGCAACTTCAGTATCCTGTTCGATGGGAAAGTGAATATGTTAGTACTTTGGGGGATCAAAGGTCCCGTAAAAAACAAAGAAAAATTAAGGAAAAACAGGAATTTTTACACAAAATCGATATTGGTTTTTGGTGTAATTCTAAAACAAAAGACCATAGATACATGACATTCTGACTGAATGCTTATATATTAGCATTTTCTATACACCATAACATTTTCAAAGTATTATTTTGAGCTGTTTACGGACATTTTAAGTTTCCAAGTTTTTTA
>NW_021760070.1:0-879 GCF_005508785.2 Acyrthosiphon pisum
AATTTATCAAAAATTTAAAACAACTTTTTCATATTTTATTCAAAAAATATGACAAATAAATATTAGTATACAAGGTATAACAGAAAGACTTGACGAAAAAAAAATGACGCTACTTAAACGTATGACAAAAATTGTTAAAATTATATGATTAGTAAATAATTTAAGAATTAATATACTCATGTCAGCCAATTTCCAAAAAAAATATTTTGAAAGAAGTTATATTATAATAACTTACGTATACGTTCCAAATTCAAAAAAATATTAATATATCAAAAATTTTAAAAATAAGCTTCTTGACTTACATAAATGTTTTTACTATAAAAATTATTGTTTTTATAATCAGATTCACAAATTGGCTATTTTGAATATATCTAAAAAAATTGAAATCAAATTTAAAATTTTTTATTTTCAATGTTAAAAAATAAGTACCTAATTAAAATATAAAAATAATTTTTTGCATAATATATTTGAAACTAGGTATAATCGTATAAATAAGTGACTATAAATTGTATATAAAAAAACAATTTAAATATTGATTAGAACAAAAGTTATTTCAAAAGTAAGTTCTATTTATTACACTCTGTATAGGATATTATACTATATAATACCATAAGTCATACACAATTACACAGACTGTCGAAAACTTGGACCTCATAAGTGAACACCAACTGACAAGTGATTCGTATGTCGTAATTAGGTTTTTGTCCGAATTAGATATGGGCACAGGAATGTTTATATTAGTTAATACTTGCGATACTATTGTCATAGCGCAGAGTCGCTATTGAACTTGACAACTGATAATAATATAACCGACCACAACGACCGGGCTTAGTAGAGACATTGAAAAATAATGATTAATGTTCTAAATAGATTTGAATT
>NW_021760071.1:0-980 GCF_005508785.2 Acyrthosiphon pisum
CCATCGACTCAACCTACGCATTTGCAATATTCCTATCTAATCTGAGTATTCGCCATAATGTGCTGACAGCTAATTCATTTTCTGTGTTGTTGTGCAGAAAGCCTTCAATTCTGCGAATTGCTAAATATTTATCAGTTATTACATCCTGCCATCCTGGTCTATATGTCGCGTACATATACATGTACCCGTATATCTACTCGTGACTTTGGCAATTCCCATATCCTGTCAACTGATTCGCGATTTGCGTTTTTAGAAAATATAATATGGCTCGCAATTACCTACCCGGTTATTTTGACTACATGATTAACCTTCTATTGTATTCGTATATGGCAACTTTAGACTATTGCCAAAATCGTTTAAGGAGGTCGTTTACCTAATCGCTTATGCCGAATTTAACTATTCATATATAATGATATTTATGTGTTGTGAGGAAACGGTTACTATCCGTTACACCTCCCCCCTAAAAAGTTCATTTTTATCGCCTAACCGAGAAAAATTAACTCAATTTAATTCTCCGTCACTTCGAGCACCTTCCTAAAAGTTTACATTTATCAATTATTACATTTTTATGTTTACATATGTTTGGTTACAATTATATAATTTAGATACATTACTATTTTCAAGAATATGTAGTACAATCCACAACATATTTCTTGTTACATATGTCAATTATTATTACCAAAGATACAAAGTACAATCCACAATATATTATAATTATTATAATCATAATAAGTATATATTACAATCAGTTTTTTATTTACGTTAGTATTTTAACAATATTTCTCTTAGTTTTACAATAATAATCTTATCTTAGTGTTAATATTCCAATATAATATAAATTCCTTAATCTATTACAATATATTTCATTTTATGCAATACATATATCTATATACCATTAAGTCTTTTCCCACACCATATATAATATTAATTTACTTATAGTCCTATATGTATTATTCCATTAAGATTTTTTTCTATATTTG
>NW_021760072.1:0-735 GCF_005508785.2 Acyrthosiphon pisum
AAAAACGAGTGACTGTAGAAACTTGAAAATTTCACTGAATGTTTATATTAGCATTTTATATATACGATAAAATTTTTAAAATAATTTGACTCTTTTTGAGCTGTTTACGGACATTGTAAGTTTTCAATTTTTTTAGTTTTTTTTTTCTATAAATATCAATAAAGTTTTATCTGTTGGGCCAAAAAGTGTATAAATTTAATACAAAGCTCCTGATATATTGTTACAATATCAGTTGAAAAATATTAAAAATACATAGGCACAATTTTTTTTATAAGCATTTAAAGATCAAATTTTGACAAAATTTATCAAATTTTAATTTGAAAAATTATTTTGTAGTTAAAAATTTATAAAATGTTCAATTTTTGTATCTAAGAATTGAAAATTTAAAACAAGATTCTACGTAAGTAATTAATTCTGTTACCAAAAAATCTAAAAAATACATTAACGCAGTTTATTTTTATAGTCATTTTAAGTACAAATTTGGACGAAATTACATATTAAAAACCTAGGATAACTATTTTAGTTATTTTGTTGTGATTGTATAATATTATTCGTGGGTACTTGAAACTTCTAAAGTATACTATTATATATCTATGATAGTACCACGGTTTTTTGTTGATGTATAACGCGTTAGAAGTACCTAATAAATATTATGATATGATTAATTTGGAATTTATTATAGTACCTAATATAATATTATGTCTTATACCTAGACTACATACCGTCTCGCTCAGA
>NW_021760073.1:0-953 GCF_005508785.2 Acyrthosiphon pisum
AAAAAAATGTTGTGGAAAATAAAATATGTTTTAATGATTTTGAAAATTGTTTACTAACAAAAAAATCAAAATATGTTAAACAAAATTTATTTAGAACTAAGAAACATGATATTTTTACTGTAGAACAAAACAAAAAAGCTTTAAGTGTTTATGATGATAAAAGATTTATTTTAGAAAATGGTATTGATACATTAGCTTGGGGACATTATAAAACAAAAATAGACAGAAATGATTTTGTAGACCATCTCAATACATTAATTAGAAATCAAAATCAAAAAGATTAGAAAAAATATTTTAATTATTATTGCAATTGGATTTTTAGAAAAATATTTTAATTATTATTGCATTTCGATTTTTATTTTTAATAATTAAGTTTTGCGGAAAATATTTTAATTATTATTGCATTTCATAAGTTTTGCGAAAAATATTTTAATTATTATTGCATTTCAATTTTCTGATCTTTTTGCACATTGTTTTCTTTGTGATCTTTTATTGATATAATATGGACTGCGCCAGGAATGGTATATATATACTACTTATATATATTATTTTTAAGTGTTTGGATAACGCGTTCAGCGATTGAACACTTAATAACACTGTATGAACTGTAATGTTTAATTTTATATTTTTTCATTTAATCTTGAAATTGTGTGTTATAAAATTCTGTACCATTATCTGTCTGTAAAAATGTTGGATAAGCTTTTTTCAATATATAAACCATTCCTATTGTACATTCTTTCGCTGATTTATTTTTCAGCGGTTCAACAATTACGTATTTGCTATATGTATTTATAGCAACTAATATAAATTTAAAACCATAATTTTTTTTAGAATGAGATTGCATATCCATTAAATCAGCTTGCCATAGTCGTTCATAAACCGTGTAACCACACTGCGGCTAGGAATGCGATGATGTCAAAGATTTAATCTAGTAGTAGCTCATTTGGATCGTC
>NW_021760074.1:0-746 GCF_005508785.2 Acyrthosiphon pisum
ATTTTTTTCAAATTTTTCGACATTTCGAGTTTTACCCCTCTCCGTGGGGCCTCGGGGGGCCCCGTTCGGACCTTATTCGCCTTCCCCGCTAGATTTATAGGCCGCGCGCGGCCGTACTTTTTTCCCGTCGGGCCCGCCGCGGCCGAGATCGCGTGCAAACCGAGCGCCGCCGTCCCGCGCGTCGGTCGATAATTTTTTGGAAAAGTCGAGTTTTACCACTCATAGACGCGTCCGTCCTCCCCGTCGTCGACTTATTCGCCTTCCCCGTTAAATTTAAAGGCCGCGCGCGGCCGCGCTTCCTCCCGGACGAGTCCCGCGGCGGACGAGTCGATCGCGGAGAGCGCGGCGTCGTCACGATTTTAACGATTTTTCCGACTTTTTCGACTACCGTCGCCCGTATCTCCTCTACGAGACGTCTGACCCCCCCCCCCTTCGAAGCCGTATTCGCGTTCACCACTAAATTTACAGGCCGCTCGCGGCCGTACTTCTAACCCGGCGAGTCACGGGGCATCGCGGCGTCGCGGAAAGAACACGGCCCGCGGCGCCGCCGTCGAGTAGGTATCGCTATATACAGGCATAAATATATGCGTCGGGACGTTCGTTTTTTTTCGCGGATATCGCGTTTACGACGTCCGAGGACGGCGAAGCCGGTCGTCCGACGTCCGCCGCGGCCTGATCGCACGCTCCGACGCCCGAAGCGGACGTGCGAACCGCGTTCGCTATACGCCGGGACGGCGACACGTCTT
>NW_021760075.1:0-829 GCF_005508785.2 Acyrthosiphon pisum
TACTATGGCCAGATGGCCTTCTGTTTGCCAATCTTTAATTGTACATGCACCGCAGCTATTCACTGATAATCATAAATAATATTATAATATTGTGTTCTTTAATTTGATAATTGATAAATTGATATCGGTATCACTTTATCCACTGGCACACACAAATATGTGTAAATGGTAAGTGGCTACTACTTACTGATAGACAAAAGACATAATAATAATAATATGCATCTATTCTATCTAAAAATATCTTTACTATACACTATACAGTATATAAACAGAATGTATGAACGGTAAAATGTAATGTGTTAACTATAAAAATATGTTTTTATTAAGTATGTTTTTAATACTGTAATGAATCTGAAATGAAAAACTGAAAACACTAGAAACGTTTTTTTAACGATTGGCCTGGAGGTGGGAAAAAATTGGCCTCTTTAATTGTTTGCACACTTAGAAAAAAAAACTGAAATGGCGCCCCTGAGAAAACTGTTTATATACCATCACTACTCATGTCAGTAACAAACTAATGTGTACCTGACAAAATCTATTGAAAACCACCAAGCCGGATCTATGCTAAGAAACGGGATGTGACCCACATAAGTATACGAATACATTTCAAACTTCTTATCCGGTCTTATTTTGAAGGATTTCAAGTCCTGGAGTTTCAATGACGTGGTATTTATAGTGTCTCAGCCATTTTAATACTATTTTATTTTTATATTATAATATTAGATAGTAAACTTTTTTTTTCGACGAAGAACCAATTGAAATATCTAACCCATACATGCGGTGTCTTTAAAATGTTTTAATTTAAAATTTAAATCATAATTCAAAAAAA
>NW_021760076.1:0-887 GCF_005508785.2 Acyrthosiphon pisum
CAAGTCTGCTATTTTTTTAATTCATAACCTCACTGCACACTACATTAAAGAGCAACACTCCTCTTTTATTTTTATTGTTTAACACTTGGCCAGTTTTTGAATGAGGCATAAACTAGACTTGGCCGCTATGTAGATACCACTACTATGATTCGCTGTCTTTTTTGTGAAAAAATCTGAACCTTTAACTTTTTTCTGAGTTCTTATCTCCCCGTCACATCCGCATGAGTTATCTCCGTCACGCGTTACACGTACGACAGACAAAACGTGTTTACGCAGTCTGAGTAGAACTAACTATATTTTGGTTCTAGAGTAATAATACCTGTTAAAAAATTGAATTGTGATAATATTTCTGAGGGAAATTCGTTGCGTTTTTTTCCATTATACCTAATGTGACGTTCATTATATCGTTTAGAAATATAAAAAAATTCAACATTTTTTAAATACCTTTAAATTATTTTTTTAAAAAAACGCAATGACTTGCCCTTGGAAATATTGCCACAATTTAATTTTATAATATGTATTTTTACTCTAGAACCAAAATTGTCCGAGTTCTACCCGTAAACACGTTTTGTCTATGTCGTACGTGTGTAAGATGGAGACAACACATGGGGGTGTGACGTCTTCTTAACTCTAACTGGTATGGTTAAAAATGTATTAGGTATAGTATAATTTATTATAATATATTTATTATCTTAACAAAATGTTTTACTAGTATGTAGTACTATGTACTAGTAGTATTTATTGTAATGTCCAGTGTTTAAATAGTTAAGAAACCTTCTGTTTGGGAGAGGAAGTGTCAAATCTTAGTGTTAATCCTTTAAAAACAAAAATATTTACAGCATAAAAATCAAATATAAACTTTTATTATTTTTTATATGATACAATTT
>NW_021760078.1:0-774 GCF_005508785.2 Acyrthosiphon pisum
TTAAAGAAGATACGAATATAAAGACCTTAAAAAAAAATATTAGAAATCTCAAATATAATATTTATTTAAGTAGAACAAACTCTAAACCAAATTGTTCTTATATAAAAGAGTTAAATGCAAAATTAATTTTATTAAGAGAAAAAAAAATAGATATATGTCGAAAATATAGCGATTTATATGTTACAAATTTTCGTAGACGAGAACACTGTTTTGATAAAAGGTTAGATTTTATTACAACAGCAGAATCTAAGCGCGAAAGGTTTAGATCAGGTTAAAAATTTTTTTTTTTTAAATTATGAATAATTAGTAAATATATTATAAGTTTATATTTATATACAAAGGTAATCAATGTAAATTTTTTTTTATAGTTTATAATATAGTATTGTTTTTTCTTTTACGTTATTATTAAATTATTCGTTCATTTCTGTAAACTAAATATAATCATTTAAAACTATAGCTTGTACATGATCTGTCATCATAGTTAATTTTTATTTTGATATAAATGTTTATATTATATTTGATTTCATAAAATATTATAAGCATTTATATATATGAACTAACCTCATAAAAGAAACATTTATATATATATATATTTATTTATTTGTATATATATATATATATATATATATAGGTCAGTCAGAGTGATTAATCACTACGTCAGAAAAATCGCGAGAGCTGTTGAGATCTGTGACAACAGACAAATATATGAATGTTTATGCAAACTTTTGAAACTTCCGATGACTATGGGAACTTTTAACAGCCACTGGAATTTGG
>NW_021760079.1:0-1063 GCF_005508785.2 Acyrthosiphon pisum
TTATTAATAAGTTGGTAAATACATTTGATGCTTAAAACTTAATAGTAAAATACATTTAGTGAGAATCTTATCAAAATCTAAGATATTTAATTCTTTAATAATAAATTTAGTACAAGTAAGAATAGGAACTTTTAAAATAAATTTAATAAATTTATTTATAGTCGATTTTAATTTGTTCAAGTGGAATTCATAAGCACCACCTCATGCGTATATCAATACCAAATACAATTATTGATTGAATGAAGAAAACATAAATAATTCTAAGTTGTTGTTTATCAAGAATAAACCTTAGGCCTTTAAAAACATAAAAGAATTTACGACCTAAATTTATGATATAGTTTATATATATGTTCTATTTTAATTGGGACTTAATATATATTCCTAGATATTTGATAGAATAGACACCTTCAATATTATTAGAAAAACAAAATATTCAAAATATTATTAAAACTAGAAGTATTACTTCCAACTATATTAATAAAACTATTATTTTAAATTATATCTTCTAAATAAATTGTGTTTGAAATTTAGGTACTGGTCTAGTTGACCCGCCAGGAAGGCAATTCTCCCGCCACTCAAGTTTAGTTGACGCTCGCCACTTATCTACATCTCTCGTATTTTTGATGTTATAAAATGTATAATATACTGATATACTGCAGAGTGCAGATAAAAAAGGTACGAAATCATATACGTTAGGTATTTGTGTGAAATTCTCTAATTAGATACTTTAAGAATTATGTTTGGTAAAATCTGTGTAGTAAAATGAATTATATAAGATAGGTATAACAGCGGGTGCCGTATACAGGGTGATTGATTAAGCGTAAAACACTCATTATCTCAAAAAGTATTCACTTTTTTCAAATTTTTTTTTTTTTCAAAATTTTAGATCTATGCTGTTCTAGAATTATATAATTTTTTTATATTTTTCACCCTCATATTTATTAGAAAAAACACTATCAACTTCTGATTTTCAAATGGTAACCTATACTTTTAATTTCATAAATTAATAAAGCTATTTTTTTTATGAATTATCACGTTTAAATTTTCATTTTTCATTAATTCC
>NW_021760080.1:0-1023 GCF_005508785.2 Acyrthosiphon pisum
ATCATTACATTCAATAATAATTAAATGTTAAAAGTTTTAAAAATAAAATTGTTATAATCTGTTATAATACATACTTTTTTCCAATTTCTAAAGCCAGTTTTTGAAAATATTCCTTCATTATCGTTGGCACTAAAATTGCGACATGGAAAGCAATACAAAGCATAATTTTGTATACTGTATTAGTATTTATACTATAATTTATTAATCATTATTAATATCAGTTCCACGTTGAAAAACATCGCAATCCATATTATATTATGTTCTTATTTCTGCGGACTTCGACTTACATATAATATTGAGTTAATATTGTTAGAATATAGGTCATATATGTTAAGCGAAACAAAAATAAAAAATAAGAATAAAAAAAAAAAAAAATATATAATAATAATAAATTAAGTTTAGATAAATAAAGAAACATTTATATATAGGTCAAACAGGTTAATCGGTCATTACGACAGGAAAATCGTTGAAGCCGGTGACAATGAAGTAATATACGAATGTTTATGGAAGCTTTCTCGTCTTCCGATCACCATGAAAAATTTAATGGACACGGGAATTGACCGAGTCGTCAATAACCTAAGAAGAAGAGGCGGACTCGTAGGAGATATCGCGAAAAGATTATTCATACAATGGAAGCACGTAGTAGCGACGGAGCTAACAAATGAATTTTACGGCTCAAAAGAAAACCACGATAGTTCTTAAATAATAAATATGATAGTAATTTGGATTAACACATAGCATTAGTAAAAACTTAATTTTAAAAATAGGAATTATTTTTTTTAGTTAAAAATATGTTAGATAATAGTATTATTACGATTTAAGTAACCAAGTATTTTAATTATAGGGATAAAAACAGATTATTCTGTATCAAATTGGAGTTTGCTATATTGCAAGGGGATCACGATACGGATCCAGTAGGAAATGGTAGAATACCGAAATGTTTGCATACACATATAGAAGTAGCAAATGCAAAACTAGACGAACCATTTTCAGAAGACGAATTAACAAATTAAACAGAGTATT
>NW_021760081.1:0-831 GCF_005508785.2 Acyrthosiphon pisum
CCAAAAAGTGTATAAATTTAATACAAAGCTCCTGATATATTGTTACAATATCAGTTGAAAAATATTAAAAATACATAGGCACAATTTTTTTTTATAAGCATTTAAAGATCAAATTTTGACAAAATTTATCAAATTTTAATTTGAAAAATTATTTTGTAGTTAAAAATTTATAAAATGTTCAATTTTTGTATCTAAGAATTGAAAATTTAAAACAAGATTCCACGTAAGTAATTAATTCTGTTACCAAAAAATCTAAAAAATACATTTACGCAGTTTATTTTTATAGTCATTTTAAGTACAAATTTGGACGAAATTACATATTAAAAACCTAGGATAACTATTTTAGTTATTTTGTTGTGATTGTATAATATTATTCGTGGGTACTTGAAACTTCTAAAGTATACTATTATATATCTATGATAGTACCACGGTTTTTTGTTGATGTATAACGCGTTATAAGTACCTAATAGATACTATGATATGATTAATTTGGAATTTATTATAGGTCAATTTTTTTTTAATACCATAGATAAGTGTATATATGTCTAATACATAGACTGATATACCGTCTCCGCTCAGAATCGTTTTTCTTATACAGTGATATTATATCATTGAATTCAAATTTAATTCTATCCATTATACAGTGTCCCACTTGTAACCTGCTGTACAGCAGAGCGACATCCACTTACCCACCTTTTTTTATCTTGAATTTACTTTTGAATATAATTATATAATTTAATATTATATTATAATTCAAAATTAAAATAGAAATTATAGATCTGTAAAAAAGTAAAATATTTATTGACATTTGATGCCTGTGTTTACAAGTAA
>NW_021760082.1:0-803 GCF_005508785.2 Acyrthosiphon pisum
TGAGTCCTCGTTATCTTTCTTCCTCAGAATCGCTTCTAAGGAAACACGTTTATACCATTGTTGTTTTAGGGAAAATAAATTATCTTTATTATTATACTCAATTTGTATGTATATTGTATACACTTATTTACTTGTATAGATTTCTCAAATCCGTAATGCATATATTTCGCATTTCAAACTATACACTTTTTTCCATCTTTTACTTAAAAATAAGGGTTGATTTATAAAGTTATACACATAAAGAAATACTTAAATATATATTGTGTACATATCATATTCAGTCCTGTAAAGAATACTTTTAAAAAGTACTTGAGTACTTTAATAATAGTAATAATAATACTCAAATACATTTTTTTTTAAGTATTTAAGATACTACTCAAATACTTTTCAAATACTTTTGGTTTTTAAAGTGGGTTTCTAATTATTGTAATATAAACACATAGGAAGTAGGTAATCCAATAGTTATCTAATAGTTTTAAAGGGAATATTGTTATTCAATATTCAATAACTTTTTTTAGAAATCTGGTTTTTTCAAACCTTTGGGCTTCGGCTAACACAGAAATACAGAATATTAAATAAAACTATTATTCTATTATTGTAGTTGACAATAATATTTTTCCAACCAATTATTTCGAATAAAAATAAAACGTTCGAAATAAAAAACCAAAGTATTCAATACCAAAAAGTATTTAATACAAAAAAAAGTATTTAAAGTACCATTCAAAATACTTCATGCTGAAAGTATTTAAAAAGTTATTCAATACTTAAAAAAGTATTTGAATACTTTTACTCAAATACTTTAC
>NW_021760083.1:0-950 GCF_005508785.2 Acyrthosiphon pisum
GTCAAAATTTCATGCATCCACTGTCATTTTTTTTAAAGTTACACCAAAAACCAAAATCGATTTTCTCGAAAACAGATTTTGCGTAAAAATTCCCGTTTTTCCTTAATTTTTCTTTTGTTTTTCCCGGCGCTTTTGAAAACCACTGGGAAATTTAAATTTTGACCTCCCCAATGCACCAACGATATTCACTTTCTGATCGAACAAGATACTGAAGTTGAAAATCGTAGCATTATTTCGACTACTTATCGTGTACACAGACACAAAAAAAATAAAAAAATAAAAAAAAAAATAAAAAAAAAATAAAAAAATAAAAAAAAAAATAAAAAAACACACATCATTGTAAAATCAATACATTCATCGTTCCACTCAGAATCTAAAACTAAAAAATTGAAAACTGAAAATGTCCGTAAACAGCTCAAAAAGATTCAAAATATTTTCAAAATTGTATGGTGTATAGGAAATGCTAATATTAACATTCAATTAAATTTTCACGTATCTACAGTTATTCGTTTTTGAATTACAACAAAATAAGGAAATCGCTAATTTAATTTGACTTTCTTATAGATATTTTTTGTTTGATAAAGGTAGATAATCTTATAAGGAATCTTGTATTACACTTTCATATCTTAGATTTAAAAATAAAAATTTTTATGAATTTCTAACTCGAAATAATTTGCAAATTTTCGTGATTTTTCCATATTTTGTCATTTTTTGAACTTTAAATGCTTATAAAAAAAAACTGTGACTAACGATTTTTAATATTTTTCATCTGCCTTTGAAACAATATACTAGGAGCCTTCTATTAAATTTTCAAGCTTTTTTATCTAACAAATAAAATTGTATTGATATTTTTAGAAAAAAAACTAAAAAAAAAATGGAAAATTAAAATGTCCGTAAGAGCTCTGAATAAATCAAATATTTTGAAATGTTATGGTGTATAGAAAATGCTA
>NW_021760084.1:0-1507 GCF_005508785.2 Acyrthosiphon pisum
TTATTTTAATGCCTCGTCAACTAATTAATATTTGTTAGCAATTTATTATAATTTATTAAATGTGCGTGTAGTCTGTTAATCTAGACAGGAAAAATTTCCAACAATTATTCATCTTCACCAAAAATATTTTCAGGAATAAATTGCAGTTATTGAGGTTTATTATATTATTTATATTATTCTTTATCGGACACAATTAACACAAATATTGATTTAAATGATTTAATACCTTGATCTTATAACAAGGATTTAGTAACAATGATTTAAACGGATTATAAATTAATACCACCATTATTGCGTCAATAATCTTTTATATTTAACTTTATATTTGAGACGGGCAATGGTAATAACTGTGCCAGATATAGACTCCTTATAGGGTTTAGACATAGTAATGTTGTACTCAGTGTCCCAACTCCCAGTAGATAATGGAAGAAATTTGAATCTATGAATAAAAAGCCCTAAATGTAGTAACTATACATTATAGACATAAAGTATAATCAATTTTGATCACGTTGCTACAATATTGCATTGCATTGTTAATTATAGTTATTTACTTATTTACAACACTTCTACATGTGTATTAGGTATATATACAAGCTTAGAAATTATAATGTGATTAATTGTTATAATTTTGTATCATCTGCATATGAGTACTCAGTACTGTAATTAAGTAGGTGCTGATATTGTAGAATAATGTTAGAAGATTTATCATACATAATAATTAGGGCTGGGATTTGTATGTAAATACATATTTTTAGTAAAACATGATAAATTAATTATTGCAAATGATAAATTAATTTCACGTGATTTGCAATAAAATAAGACATATTTTATTTTAGATGTTTCGTAAATGTTGACAATGTCGGTGGTTTAGTAATATTTTACATTTATAGTTCGATAATGGTACTCGGCAAATTGTAAGTGTATAATGTATATAGGAAATAAGAAGGTTAAAATAAATATTAATAACTTGACTTTAGTAACATAAAGTCAATATCATATAGATATTGTGTCTAATTTTAATTTTTTGGGTGAATCAATATCAAAATTAGAAAACACCAAGATTCCGTTGAGTGAAAGCACACAAATTATTGATTTATCAATTTCAAAAATTAATGAATCAGAGGGCCCAACAGCTGAATTATTAAAGAACAAAATGAACGTCGTTTTAAACAAAAATTCGGGACTGAAGACCATTATTAAATGTATAAGAAACATTCTTTGTGGTATTGTGGATGAAAACACGATGGACCTCAATCTTTCATCTAGTGAATGAAATAGCAGTCATGAAGTATGCACCGATAACATCTCGATGAACGCTCCTTTAGTAGGTATAAGTCAGTGTTAAGAGCAAATCACCGTACATTTAATTTTGAAAATTAAAAACAATATATAGTTTGTCATTGTTTCACTTTAAATTGATTAACCATCAATTGTATTTCAATTTAACACATATTTTTTTTTTACTATTGCATATTTTTTAATTTTTACCACAAATTATTACATTTTT
>NW_021760085.1:0-776 GCF_005508785.2 Acyrthosiphon pisum
TACAATATAACTTCTCGTAAGCCCCAGATAATTTCTCGTTCGTACCACAAGCTATGTTGTTATAACAATATAATTTTATTGTTGGTACTAGATAATTTATCGTTTGTACGACAAAACATATTGTTATAACGATATAATTTTCTCGTAGACACTAGATAATTTCTCGTTTTCACGACAAAACGTTAGCTTAGTATAGTATAGTGGTATTGATGACCGGCACACCATGCACAATATTAGTAGAGATAAAACTTCTTGTTATAGGGTTAGGGGGTGTGCTTAAATAAAACCCCCATCAACACCCGCCCCCCTACCATTAGCGCCTATACTTTTAGGGCCCACGAAATGAATCCCTGTGTACTTATAAAGAGTTTAATAAAAAATGAAAATTGTGTATTTTTGCGGTTACATTTTATGTAGAATCAAAATATAATTGGTGTATCGATCATTTGGGTTATGTGTAATATTTATTATAATATACTATATATGTATAAATGTGACCAAGGGTGGCTTACTGGCTTGTATTTTTAAAATGGTGATTTTGGCTTGCAGCAATCGTACACTCCAACAGTTGATTCGTTCAATACCTCATAGGCGCAAATAGGGGGGGGAGGGCTTTAGGGGCTAAGCCCCCTCAAAAATGTCCATAGCCCCCCCCAAACATTTCCTAAATTTTGTTTTAAGCTTATTCAATGTTATCAAAGTAATGCCCTATTAGCCTTATTAGCCCCCCAAATCTCAAATGTTATTTCCGCCTATGCAATACCTTCATACTTTGG
>NW_021760086.1:0-784 GCF_005508785.2 Acyrthosiphon pisum
TATATTGGTATACGATATATTTACAAATTAATATTATCTTAAATAATAATAGGTACCTATATATTTTTTTTTATTGCTTGCTTTCTGGCGCAGCCGCTCAAGTTTTGTCTGTTTATTAAACACACCAGAAATTATTTTCGATTCTTGAGCAGTTTACGGTAATTTTATATTTTTAGCCACACCACCTATTTATTTTTTTTAAGTCATATTTTGCCCAAATTAAAAAATTAATGTAAACACGCGTCACGAAAAAAATAAATTTCAGCTAAAGTAACACAATAGGTACCTACACAGAATAGTTGAATCATACACGACTGTCGCAGTTAACTGAAGTCCGTGATCAATGATAGTTATTAATAAGAGTGCCAATCGGTTGTTGTTTTTAGAATTTGTATTAGTTTAAGATTTTAGAAATTAAACTATACTAGATTATGATACTAATTATTATTATTGTTGTCCATACAACATAAACATACATACATAAATACATACCCAAACATACAATGTGTATGTAGGTACGTCACCGCATACGTCTAAATATAAATATATTCCAACTATCAATTAGTAAAAATATATCAATGTGACAATAATTTCTTAGTATATATAGTATAATATTTTTTGAAAATATTATAAAATAGGCATGTTTTTGCGCTTATAAAATATAATAATGGTAAAACGGCAACAACTGGGAACCGGCCCATCGGGCCGCTTTTAAAATCAGATAGGGGCAAATGCCCACCTTGCCCCCCCTCAATGACACCACTGAAATAGACTACCTGTAAAT
>NW_021760087.1:0-1330 GCF_005508785.2 Acyrthosiphon pisum
AGCTGTACTATAATACTATTACAATTTAAACACTTCAGCCATAATTTTCTTGAAAAATTAAAAAATTATAATTTATTAATTGAATAATAAATATTATACAGTAGCAAAATTAATACAGTAGTATTTAAGAATAATATAATGTATACAAATATTTAAAAATATAATCAATATAGACATATAATATAATATTACTTACCATCATTAGAGTATCTACGGAGGGGGATGATGAATTTTGTACATCATACAACATGTATATAATATAATATGTATACTGATTACTGAATGTCTATTAAAAATTGTATATCCCTCCCCTTGAAAAACTTCTAGATACGCTACTGCTTACCTTAGGTATGCTATGTACTTATGTATAATGATGGTCTACAAAATGTAAATGATTATTGATTACAATCTAAATCTATTACATGTGTAGGTTTTCTTAATAAAACAGTACAAAAAACAATATTTCTATCTCAAAACATAAAATATAAATATGTACCCGGTAGCTGCAAATGAAGGTTCCTATATAAATCTTTAAATATTTTTATTAGAAACATTTTTAAAAAATGTAAAATAATGATATTCAGTAAATAATGTAATCTTTGTGAATTTTGGGCCCTTAAAATTTCGAGTCACCGGGCCCAGTAACTGAGTATAATAGTTCATATCCAGATACGAATTTCTAGCAGAACAATTACACATTAATAATAACAATTATATTACGCATAACGTATTGTACACTTATCAATAAAAAAATATGTTTAAGGATATACCAAAATAGAAAATTTAAACGTTACAAACGAGAAATTGTAGAATTCAAAACAATTTCGGTCATGTTTTTTAACTGTCGAGGTTAGGTAGGTTACTGGTTAGGTTAGGTTTTGACATATGAATTTAAAAATGCCAAAGTTTACATTGACCAGTCCATAATTTTATGAATTTTTAAATATTAAATTCCAAATTAATATTATCCAGATTTTTACGTTCCAGAGTTGTATCGTCCAGATTTGCACTGTCTAGAATTGTATGTTTTTTTAATTATTAAATTCCAGATATGTACCGTCCAGATTTGCACCGTCCAGAATTGTATGGATTTTTAATTATTAATTTCCAGATATGTACCGTCCTATTTTTTACCGTCCAGATTTACACCATCCAGATTTTTACCGTCCAGATTTGTACCGTCCAGATTTTTACGGATTTCAAAATTTTATATTCCAGATTTGTACCGTCCAAGTTTTTACGTTCCAGAATTGTACCGTCCAGATTTGAAACGTCCAGGTTTTTACATTCCAGGTTTATACGCGCTCCCTTATTTTAATATCTCCACTTT
>NW_021760088.1:0-1531 GCF_005508785.2 Acyrthosiphon pisum
GGTATGTAGGTGTCTGGTTGCGAACGACCTGTGCGTACCAAGTGAAATTAAAACGTCCCATAAAGCTAATTAAATGCTCTAAATTACTTACAAAGATACTTGTAGGTGTGGTGTACCTATCATAACATTATTATTGTTCATAAGTACTTATTAATTACAGTTAAATGCATATATGTGTAGCCTATAAAACATCAATTAAATGTATCATGTTATATATATGTGTGTTGTGCACATGCTTATAGTTTTTGGTTTTAAAAGTGGTTTTAATACTGTCAATCACAATTTTTTACAATTTTAGTTTTAATATAAATAGTAATGTATAATAATAATAATAATAAATATGAACTTGGATTATTTGTTAAGCATTCTGAAGAATATTAAAATACAGTAATTAAACGCTGTACTTAACGTTGCAATTATGGTTATTAGTTTATTTTTTACATTACAAATAATATATAATCAATTAGGTACTACTAATCAGTATTTGCTTAATATTTTTGCAATGAAAATCATTTGCGGTGGCACAATATTTAATCATACCTCATTATGTTTACCTACGAAAGATATTGCTAAGCAATACAAATTCAAACATACAATATAGTGTAGTGTAATGATATTTAAAAAAATTAAATTAATTTGTGCGTCGACTGCAATACGTAGAAATCAAACATATTGTACATACAACAAAATTGAAAATCTTTTACAAACCTTGGTCATAGTAGATATATGCTTTTGAAATTATAATAATTTGTGTATGAAACTTACTATTAATCAATTTAAATGTATATATATATATATGCATGTGCTACATCAGTTACAAATTCACAATGAATAATAATTAAGTATTAGCTGTAGGAACTCTTATGATTAACAGAGTATGGTTTAGATACAAATTACAACGATGATTCTTTTTCTTGTGTTTTTGCTTATTGTATTATATTTTATTTAATATAACATTAAACACAATACAATTTAAATAAATAATAATAATAAATTATAAAGTAGAATACAAATGATACCTATATGTATAATATGTCATGTATAATACATTTTTGCATGCCAACGACATAAAAATGATGACAAATAATACAATATTTTAAGCATAGATGCACCATTTGAGGAATTTAAATTCAATTAATTATAATTTTAAAACATATTATATAATAATGAAATATTGCAAAAAAGTAATATTAATATGTGTAAGCCAATGTAAACGTTACTAAAAGTGTAAGGTATAAATTGAAGTAATACATATATGTTATAAGAAATGAAATGTATTAAATTTATTGTAGTATTTTTATGTTTACTTATTATTACCAAATTAATATCACTTACATTATTATGTATGTAACGGCATTTTCATAAACAATTGACACACTGAGTTCCTAATAAAACTCTTAGCTTTTAATTAAATGTATTGCAGTAGTAGTAGTACGCATGAAAAATGTCTATCCAATACGTGCATTTAAACTACTTATATTTTAAGTATTAAATGTATTGCAAAAATAATATTATGTGTGAGCCAATGTAA
>NW_021760088.1:2996-5245 GCF_005508785.2 Acyrthosiphon pisum
TACTGTAAACATAAAGTTGATTATGTTTTTGGTAGCGTTTTTTAAAAGCATGTATATCACCAAGCTCTCGATTGTTTCAAGATATTTTGAGAATTCCCAAGTACTTGTGAGCGTCGACCAAACTCTTCATATGCTTTACTGTTTGTAAAAGTTGGTTACCGATTTGTCGCATAACAGGTGCGACTCTTCTCTCTTCATTGTTTTTTGACCAAGCATAACTTAGCGGGTATTTGACTAAGAGACCCCGGACCGAGGGGGATCTCAGCTTTTTAGGCCCCAGATGAATTTCCACCATTAGGGAACCAAAGCCCCCACCCCCCCCCACATTTTGAGTTAAGTATAAATCGGCGGGAATTCAAGTTAAAGACCTCGGGCTAAGGGGGAACGCCTCTTTAAGTCGAAGACTACAGTTTTCCGCTTTAGGGAACGGGGGCACCCCCTCCCCCCATTTTGGAAATTTTTTTTTTGCTTGATTTAGGTCCGGGAGACCACTACGACGTACTCCGTCGAGGGGAAACTCTGGGTTTTGAGTTTTTGATAGGATTTAATGGGATTTTCTAAATTTTGCTTTTTATTGATAAGGAGTTTGATAAGAAATTTAATGAGAAATAAAATAGCGAACGCGAGAAAAAGCGCGGAGAGCATAAGCGGTCGTGGAAGAAACGCGAAACGCCGGCAGCGCCCCCAGCGGATCTTATACCGTTATTAGCGTTTTATTATATAAGACTAGCTCTCCGAGCGTCGTTGGGGGAGACCCCCAAACCCCCCCGAGTTGGCGAGGAGTGTTAGCGATGTCGGAAGCCGCAGTGGTCTCGTGGTCCGGTCGTCGGTCTCAAGCAAGGTGTATGGGCGATGTGGAGGTCTGGTGATAAGGAATAGTGATAAGGGTAGGACCATTGCGGTTCGACGTGGTTGTTCGAGCAGGCCGGGTCGCATCGCAGCGGACAAAGTCTTAAAGTATTTTCGAAAACGCCGCCGGAAATTCGAAATCCCGTAAAAAAATCATATAGCCGCTGCTATTTTTTTGGTGTCTAGCAGGTCAGTCACCTCAGTTGTCCATGTAGGCAATCCGACTTCGTCGGATAGCGGACGATGTGCGACGGCCGGATCACGTCATCAGGTATGCAATCCGACTGCGTCGAATCGCGGACAACGTTCATTACTGTCATCGAAAACGCAAATTAAGAAAAATTTACGTGAAAATAATAGTTTCAAATAATTTCGGGCTTCTATGCAAATCGTAAAGCCGCCGTCTTTTTTTGGGTATCTAGCAGGTCAGTCATCTCATTAAAGTTATGTCGGATAGCGGACAATGTTCGACGGCCTAGTCACGTCATCAGGTATGCAATCCGACTGCGTCGAATCGCGGACAACTTTCATTAGGTACTGTCACCGAAAACGCAAAATCAAGTCATAAGTTTTGTGTAAAAAAAATTCAAAACATTTCGGGAGTCCATGCGAATCATATAGCCACCCTATTTTTTAGGTGTCTAGCAGGTCAGTCAACTCAGTTATCCGAGTAGGCAATCCGACTTCGTCGGATATCAGACAATGTTTGGCGACGACTGAGTCACGTTATCAGGTGTGCGACCCGACTGCGTCGAATCGCGGAAGACATTCATTACTGTCACCGAAAAATCAAAATTAAGTCTTAAGTTATGTGAAAAAATAATTCAAAACATTTCGGGCGTCCATGCAAATCATATAGCCACCCTATTTTTTGAATCCTTAGCAGGTCAGTTAACTCAGTCAACAGAGTAGGCAATCCGACTTCGTCGGATAGCAGACAATGTGCGACGGTCGGGTCACGTCATCAGGTATGCAATCCGACTGCGTCGGATCGCGGACAACGTTCATTACTGTCACCGAAAACGCAAAATTAAGTAATAAATTACGTGAATAAAAATTCTAAACATTTCGCTCTACACTCTCCGCGATGTCAATCCGCCCCGGGACTCGTCGCTAACGAACAACGGCCGCGAGCGGCCTATACATTGAGCGGGGAACGCGAATAACTGGCCAACGGAGAGATCAGCTGACGTTTTAAAAAACTCGACATTTTGACAAAACTATTGATAAACTCGGCCGCGCGCGGCCTATAAAATATTTAGCCGGCAACCCGAATAAAATCCTAACGGTACAAATGCCGTAAAAGCAGTAGTAAGACTTGATCATTTTCGTCATGATAACGCGGATGTGATAGCGAAAGGTAAATAACGAAAAAAAACGCTGCCAGTCATCCCCACCGA
>NW_021760089.1:0-1249 GCF_005508785.2 Acyrthosiphon pisum
GAATTATCCGTTCGGGAATCGACTTCACCAAGATGACTGATAGCTAGACACTCACACTCAGAATCCGAATTTCCGATTTCAACATACACACTCAAGAACCGGACATACACGCCCGGTGCATGGTCTGCGATCTGACGTAGTCGGATTGCCTACCTGACTAGCTACTTGCATACGAGCGACTTACACTCCCACTGCATCCGATCCGCCGCAGACGAATTATCCGTTCGGGAATCGACTTTCACCCAAGATGACTGATAGCTAGACACTCAAACTCAGAATCCGAATTTCCGATTTCAACACACACACTCCAGAACCGGACATACACGCCTGGGGCGTCGTCTGCGGTCCTCAGATTGCCTACCTGGCTGGCTGTGTCGTACGATCGACTTGAATCGCCCGACTTACGACTAGACACTCTTCCGAGTTCAAAAATTACCGCTTAACCAGGGCTGCCAACACGACAAAACACAATACCCGACGACCCCGCGTTCCCGCCGCAGGCCGGATCGAAAAACCCAGCCCGAGGCGAAACGACAAAGATGCACCACCGCCCACACAGTCTTTCCGCCGCAGGCGGGATGACAAACGCCAGAATCTAGTCTTTATATAAACCACTACCTGTCTTAGGATCAGGTGATGAAGTAAAATTAATCATATCTGTAGACATACGATCTGAAGGTGAAAAACTGCTTGCTGATTGATTAAAATCAAATGGATCATTTTCTTGTGTTATTTTTCTACGTTTAGCGTTTAATAAGCCAAAAGGACTAGAAGGTAAAGTATTGTTAAATGATTTTAAGTTAATTCGTGGAGTTGTATTCTCATTAATTTTATCTATTTCTTCATTAAACTGTTTTTCCTCCATTTTCATTCGATCATACAACGGTTTTACAACAGTCACCCATTTATGATACCTTGAGGTTCTAGGTTTTCCATCTGCTTTTAAATGGACTCCAGAAGTTTTCAAAATATTGTAATAAGATTCTATATCTTCTATAGATGTTTTTTTTTGGTTCCTTCTCACATAATAAAGACCATAAACCTGGTGTGAATTTATAATATTTATTAAGCAGCAGTAATTTACCGTGACTAAAAGTTACAGAATGTTTTCCTATTTTATATGAATCACTATTTTTATCATAATGCATACCATACGATTTATCATAACGTGTTGATTTACGACGGTTATTTAAAAAATTTTCAAATGGTGAATTTAATTCGTTATCATCATCATCTTCACTTGTGCATG
>NW_021760090.1:0-879 GCF_005508785.2 Acyrthosiphon pisum
AAATTAAAAAAAAGGTGGGTAAGTGGATTTCGCTCTGCTGTACAGTAGGTTACAAGTGGGTCACTGTATAATGGATGGTATTAAATTTGAATTCAATGATATAATATCATTGTATAAGAAAAACGATTCTGAGCGGAGACGGTATGTTAGTCTAGGTATAAGACATAATATTATATTAGGTACCTATAATAAATTCCAAATTAATCATATCATAATATTTATTAGGTACTTATAACGCGTTATACATCAACAAAAAACCGTGGTACTATCATAGATATATAATAGTATACTTTAGAAGTTTCAAGTACCCACGAATAATATTATACAATCACAACAAAATAACTAAAATAGTTATCCTAGGTTTTTAATATGTAATTTCGTCCAAATTTGTACTTAAAATGACTATAAAAATAAACTGCGTAAATGTATTTTTTAGATTTTTTGGTAACAGTATTAATTACTTACGTGGAATCTTGTTTTAAATTTTCAATTCTTAGATACAAAAATTGAACATTTTATAAATTTTTAACTACAAAATAATTTTTCAAATTAAAATTTGATAAATTTTGTCCAAATTTGATCTTTAAATGCTTATAAAAAAAAAATTGTGCCTATGTATTTTTAATATTTTTCAACTGATATTGTAACAATATATCAGGAGCTTTGTATTAAATTTATACACTTTTTGGCCCAACAGATAAAACTTTATTGATATTTATAGAAAAAAAAAACTAAAAAAATTGAAAACTTACATGTCCGTAAACAGCTCAAAAAGAGTCAAATTATTTTAAAAATTTTATCGTATATATAAAATGCTAATATTAACATTCAGTGAAATTTTCAAGTTTCTACAGTCACTCGTTTTTTAATTACAACAAA
>NW_021760091.1:0-900 GCF_005508785.2 Acyrthosiphon pisum
AATCTCTTTTCCAGCCCATCCTGAATTACTTCGAGGACACTTGGATTGGACGTCCTGTACGGAGGAAAAGAAGAAGTCCAATTTTTCCATTAAATATATGGAATGTATATGAAAATGTTTTAATGAAACGACCAAGAACAAATAATGCAGTAGAGGGGTGGCATAATGCATTTAATTCTTCCATAGGAGTCCATCATACGACAATATGGAAATTTATTAATTTTATTAAAACTGAACAAAACTTGGTGGAAGCTAAAATAGAAAAAATTAATTTAGGAGAAAGCCATGCATTAAAAAGAAAAAAATATAAAGATTTGGACCAGCGACTAGAAAATGTTGTATTAAATTACCAAAGAGGTGATATATTAAATTACTTAAAAGGTATTGCTCATAATTTCAACTTTTAATCATTAAATTATATATATTTATCATAGAAAAACAATTATTTTATATTTTGATTGTCAATAATTTTTATTTTATATTATTTATCCTACAATTATTATACTTATATTTATATTTAAATTATATATATTTTTTGACTGTCAATAATTTTGATTTTATATTATTTATTTATCAAAGAAACACAATTATATTTATTCTAAAATTATTATACTCATATTTATATTTAAATTATATATATTTTTTGACTGTCAATAATTTTGATTTTATATTATTTATTTATCAAAGAAACACAATTATATTTATTCTAAAATTATTATACTCATATTTATATTTAAATTATATATATTTTTTGACTGTCAATAATTTTGATTTTATATATTATTTATTTATCAAAGAAACACAATTATATTTATTCTACAATTATTATACTCATATTTATATTTTATATTTTTAGAGTCAATAACTTTAATTATTTAAAAATACCGGATATTTTTAACC
>NW_021760092.1:0-719 GCF_005508785.2 Acyrthosiphon pisum
TTTTAAGTTATTTTTTAACTGGTGTTTATTTAATTTTGCATAATTTTAGCATGAGTTGTAATACCTACGTCAATTCCAAGCTTCTTTTAAAAAAAATTCAATGGAGTACTACTAGTTGCTGGTAGCTTACTTTTTTTTTGCTCCATTTTTCTTTTAGCTTATAAAAATAAAATCAATTACTAAGTTGTGTGACAATGTGGCTATGAGGAAATGGCGCGGTGTGTCCTGACTGTGTAGTGTCCACTGTCTATACGTAATCGTAATAATCAATGTATAAAGTGTCGGTGAGCGTTCGTAGTATTACTATTCATTCTACGAAATGTAAATCTTGAAGTTACATTTTTATTATTATAATATGTTTTTGGAATGGGGGTTTTTCCCATTATCGAATTACTTACCGCCTATAATGTGTATGCATGTATTGTGTAGGAAGTAGGTACTGTAATTTGGTACAGTGTGTGGCAGGGCACAAAGTGTTTATTAATAAATAAGAATTAAAATGAATCATACCATTTTTTTTTTTTTGAAATATGCTAATCGTTTACCGGGTAAATATTTTTATACCTGGGTATAAGTTTTATACCTGGGTATAGTGTTTATGCCAAAAAAACTAAACATTTTTTTTTTTTTCTAGTTTCGTAATAATTTATAAGTTTGTATTTGAACTATTTGTAGGTATAAGAGTATAAGACAATATATAAATACAGCTCATGGGGGGG
>NW_021760093.1:0-1226 GCF_005508785.2 Acyrthosiphon pisum
TCTATATTTTGTCATTTTTTGAACTTTAAATGCTTATAAAAAAAAACTGTGACTAACGATTTTTAATATTTTTCATCTGCCTATGAAACAATATATTAGGAGCCTTCTATTAAATTTTCAAGCTTTTTTATCCAACAAATAAAATTTTATTGATATTTTTAGAAAAAAAACTAAAAAAAAATGGAAAATGAAAATGTCCGTAAAGAGCTCAAAATAAATCAAAATATTTTGAAAATGTTATGGTGTATAGAAAATGCTAAGATAAACATTCAGTCAAAATTTCATATATCTACGGTCATTTGTTTTAAAGTTACACCAAAAACCAAAATCGATTTTCTCGAAAACAGATTTTGCGTAAAAATTCCCGTTTTTCCTTAATTTTTCTTTTGTTTTTCACGGCGCGTTTGAAAACTATTGGAAAAATTTTACTTTTGACCCCCCAAAGTACCAACTAGATTCACTTTCCTATCAGAAAAGGTACTGTTGAAGAAAATCCAAGCACTTTTACTGTCCTAAAACGTGATGACAGACACAAAAAAAAATAAAAAAAAAAATAAAAAAAAAAATAAAAAAATAAAAAAAAAAATAAAAAAAAAAACACACATCATTGTAAAATCAATACATTCATCGTTCCACTCAGAATCTAAAAATAATTACATACAATTTACTTAAATTTGAATGACTACATTTAATATAAATGTAATATTAATTATTATTTTATATTATTTTATGATTAATACGAAAGATAATGGAAGTAGTTACGTATTTTAATTACAGTTAATAATTTGTCTTATCATAAACAAAATTATTATTTTAACCGAATTAATGTAACATTTCTATATAGGTACATTATCTGTATGTAATTATATAAGTATAACACGCATAAAAAAAATATGTGTATAATAGCAGGTAAAATAGTATTAATTAGTTATTTCTTTTTTAATGTTACAACTGATAAATACCAAAATATTAATAAACCAAATATGCAATTCAAAATATATAAAAAAAAATTAGATTGACGTTTAATAATAACTACCTATCGAATATCGATTTATATCGTAGATACATCGATTTTAGTGACAGGGATAACATTGATTAATAATGATAAACTGACTTCCGTAGTTGCGTCCCGTTTCATTGACTACTGCGACAATGACTTCTACCTGAACAAAATGTTGGCCAAGTCAAATGTGGTATAGTTGACTTAATATGTACACATTTCAGTA
>NW_021760094.1:0-3497 GCF_005508785.2 Acyrthosiphon pisum
TAATACATCGGAGTCAACCTTTTCGATTAAATGTGACAGTTACGATATCTGAGTACAACCTATAAATCGTAATTTTTCAAATTTTCAATTCGATATTTAGGGAAAAGTTATAATTTTGCAATTTATTTGGTGAATTTAAGTACACTATCGTATGCGCATTACAAGAGGAATTCCAAGAAAAAAATACATAAAACATATTCATTTCAAATACGAAATAAGTATTTCGAAAAAAAAAATAAAGAGTCTATTTGATAATTTTTTTGATCGACTGACGTGACATTAATAAATGCATATTTCTCAGTAGGTATGTGAAAATAACGAATAAACGGTTTGCCTCAAATTTCAGTCGTAATCGACAGAGCACAATATATTAAACATATATAGAATACCTAATATAAAATGAAATCCTAATTTAAATCGCGGTGGTGAATAAAATATGCAATTTAATCATAATCGTTGCGCGTGATTGTAAATACTGGATTTCGATATTAAACAAATCGTGTGCTTTCGAAAGGAGGACAATTATCTGTCGACGTTGCCTCAAAAGCGTATAAATATCATGTTATGCTATCGCGAACGCGTCAGCCCGCCCATTTGTACAGGATTTCGTGCCGTTTTCAAAGAGTTTTATTTTTTTGTTATTATTATTATCGTTTATCGACGGCTATTCGTGTCCCAGTCCGTTTCGCATTAACCGTTTGAAACGACTACAACGGTGTGCGCAGCAGTCATCGTTTCTGAAAGACCGTTTTACATGAATGCCGTCGGCTGCAGGACAAAAAGAATCGATACAATGTCGACATTTAACGAAGGCTGTTGTCACGTAGGTAGGTACACGACTCCGCTGACTACAATATTCGCTAATTATACCTACCCGTTCGAATTGAATGGATATATAGTTTGTAGGTAGTTATTTATACACCGGTATTACACACGTGCCGTGTACAAATTATTACTTTTTCTCTCTTTTCGTCGAGCACATCTAACGAGTTCAGTTGCGACTGACTACTACAACAATATTAAGTCTCGATTTTCGCCAATACAATCATAAATAATTATGCAAACCATGTCCATTATGAAGGAGCGCTCTCGGTCACAGTCGTGAGCGTGGAACGAAACGTTATTCGTGACAATTAACAAACTGATTTTGTTGACGATGATCAAACAAAGGTGATTCGTTCGAACGATACAGCTGAATACCAGAATACCTATATATTTTAGGTTCTGAGCGAAAAGATGAATGAAATGAACTAGTGATTTTAAATTGTATGTGTGTGTGTGTATGTTATGTATAATGTATAGACACTTTTTTTCTAGCATAAAAATTATTAAATTTTCAACTTTCGCATCTTTTTTGTATAGGTGGGAAAGTGAATCAAAAGTGAAAAAATTCAATAACTTTATATTTTAATGAATGGGATAATACAATTGAGGAAAACGGGAACTTTCACGAAAAACCAGTTTTCCTATCATCACTAAATATTAATTATTCAAGTATTTTATATAAATAGAATAATTTTGAAAATAATTTATCCGTTTTTGAGCTATTTATAAACATTAGAAATTTTTAATTATTTTTTTTTTTTAGTTTTTTTTCCTAAATGTCGATAAAAAATGTTCAATCAATCAAAACTTGAAAATTTAATACAATAGGCTCATCACAAATTGTTGTAATGAATATTTTTTACGAGAGTCTGAAATCTAAATTATGGCGAACTTCGAAATACGCGTAAATGAACGATTTATGAGGTGGACAATAAGCATTTGTTTACTGCGAATATAGGGATGCTAACATATGTATAATACAATATTATAGATACCCAAATTCTAACGCACTCGATTTAATGTTTTGAAACACGGAAATTGATGACTATACTCTATTGTGCCATTGATAAGAACCAAATAGCTAGGTCTAAGATAAATTATAATTCATTAATTTTGTTTATTTTCATAAAACACTAACTTCAATGAATAAACTGAAACATGGATCTCTTTAAATTAGAAAATTATTAAAGTATATTATGAGCGTATTATAGTATAAATTCATATAGTATTATCTATGATTAAGATTATATATGGGCATGTCCGATTTAATAAGCTAGCTTCACTGGTCATAACATCGTGGATATTTCCATGAAGTTCCGGAGAATTTAATTGAGACAGTTCGTACAACCTTTTTTGCATACATATATCGTATTATTAGGATATCTTTCTATAATTATTATTCATCGTCACATAATTTGAAGGTCAACAAATTCAATTCACGTAGTCAATAACAGCTATAATACTGTCTTTCAGGTGATATAACGTCTTGTGAAATAGTTAATTGGCGCTTATATATTTTATATCATATTATCATTTACCAAATAAAATAGAAAATATTATTATGAAACAAAATTGGTCCACTATCACTGAAATCAGTAACGATTGTTTTCTTTATTTCTTTCAAATAAAACCGAGCCGCCACCGATGATGTGGGTATAACTCTACTGTCAGTATATTATAATATTATTATACCTACAAGTGAGATGTCTTTATGGAATACCAAACATCACAATGCCAAATATCCCGATTCCAGCACACGTTTTATGTGGTAGAATGATAAATAATTTAATCTACCAGACAAAAATAAAACCGCCAAAAATGCTTGAAAAAAAAAAATTACTCACCTCCATAAATTGTATCACTCGTCGGCGATCGTTTGTCAGCTACGACACTATCTCGCAGTAGTTATAAAGTTAAGGGAAAAGACGGGTGCGCGCTGCCATAACTTATCAATATTATATATATTATATATATATATATATAATATAATATGTACACCGTACTTATATATTATATAAATATATACGCATTATAATAGCGGCCGCGCGGCCCATCGAGTTGATTTATATGTCGATCGCGTGTGATTACGGTTACCTGCGTAAGCTATATTATAATAACTTGGAACACGTACACACACTTAACCACTGCAAGCTATCGATCGTTTTCAGGTTCGCCAAACATAACATCTTTGTTATTCAGCGCTAAAATTATTGAACGCCTTTATGACTACACGACATACTAGTATTATATATGTGATCTAATAGCTGTGTCTATTAACACTGATACGTATAATGTTACAGCGATCCGGTTGCGGTATACGACTAGATTTCTTATAGCTGCACTCAAATACGATAAAATATTAGACGATTATGCAGGCTTTTATACGTTTTGACCAACCAGAGAATAATGTGACAAGAAATACACGCATTTTGAAACATTTCAAAAATACGCGTTAGTTATTGATTAGCATCATACGAATTCTAAAAAAACTTCATACAATAATATTAATATGCTCTTGTGGTTGAAAGAACAATTATTGTTTTCCTTTAATAATTATTTAATTTTAAATCTAGCAAGTATAAAATACCGTAAGGATTTATACAAAAAAAAAATGTAGTGTTAAAATATTCAATACTCATGGAAGTAAAACTCTAATCAAACAAAAACTACAT
>NW_021760095.1:0-785 GCF_005508785.2 Acyrthosiphon pisum
TCGTGATTTTTCCATATTTTGTCATTTTTTGAACTTTAAATGCTTAAAAAAAAAAACTGTGACTAACGATTTTTAATATTTTTCATCTGCCTTTGAAACAATATACTAGGAGCCTTCTATTACATTTTCAAGCTTTTTTATCCAACAAATAAAATTTTATTGATATTTTTAGAAAAAAAACTAAAAAAAAATGGAAAATAAAAATGTCCGTAAAGAGCTCAAAATACATCAAAATATTTTGAAAATGTTATGGTGTATAGAAGATGCTAAGATAAACATTCAGTCAAAATTTCATGTATCTACGGTAATTTTTTTTAAAGTTACAACAAAAACCAAATTCAATTTTGTGAAAAATCGATTTTGCGTAAAAATTCCCGTTTTTCCTTAATTTTTCTTTTGTTTTTCCCGGCGCTTTTGAAAACCACTGTGAAATTTAAATTTTGACCTCCCCAATGCACCAACGATATTCACTTTCTGATCGAACAAGATACTGAAGTTGAAAATCGTAGCATTATTTCGACTACTTATCGTGTACACAGACACAAAAAAAATAAAAAAATAAAAAAACACACATCATTGTAAAATCAACACATTCATCGTTCCACTCAGAATCTAAAATAATTTAATTATTTTGTTGTTAAAGTATAATATAATATAAGTACTTATAGTTATTAATTTTGAAGTTTCTTGAACTTTCTATGTTTCATTTATATTTGGTCTCTCTTGTAGTATATTCTGTAATTTCGACATTAACATTTCTTAATATACTTTAGCTGTGATGTTTT
>NW_021760096.1:0-1665 GCF_005508785.2 Acyrthosiphon pisum
TGGCGGTGGATCCCGTCCCGTTTCTCCAATATTTAATATTTTTTCATAAATTTTTTACCAAAAGATAGGGTTGAATATACTTGAGTTGACGTGTAAGTTTCAAAAGTCTAAGTTCATTTTTGAATTAACTACAGCTCGTCCCGGCTACAATTTGGACTATATTTCAGCACCTGTGGCGGTGGAATCCCGTCCCGTTTCTCCAATATTTAATATTTTTTCATAAATTTTTTACCAAAAGATAGGGTTGAATATACTTGAGTTGACGTGTAAGTTTCAAAAGTTTTAATTAATTTTTGATTTAACTACAGCTCGTCCCGTCTACAATTTGGACTATATTTCAGCACCTGTGGCGGTGGAATCCCGTCCCGTTTCACCAATACTTAATATTTTTTCATAAATTTTTTACCAAAAGATAGTGTTTAATATACTTAAGTTTTGATGTAAGTTTCAAAAGTCTTAGTTCATTTTTGAATTATCTACAGCTCGTCCCGTCTACAATATGGACTATATTTCAGCACCTGTGGCGGTAGAATCCCGTCCCGTTTCTCCAATACGTAATATTTTTTCATAATTTTTTTACCAAAAGATAGGGTTTAATGTACTTAAGTTGAAGTGTAAGTTTCATAAGTCTTAGTTCATTTTTGAATTAACTACAGCTCGTCCCGTCTACAATTTGGACTATATTTCAGCACCTGTGGCGATGGAATCCCGTCCCGTTTCTCCAATATTTAATATTTTTTCATAAATTTTTTACCAAAAGATAGGATTGAATATACTTGAGTTGACGTGTAAGTTTCAAAAGTTTTAATTACTTTTGATTTACTACAGCTCGTTCCCGTCTACATTTGGACTATATTTCAGCACCTGTGGCGGTGGAATCCCGTCCCGTTTCTCCAATATTTAATATTTTTTCATAAATTTTTTACCAAAAGATAGGGTTGAATATACTTGAGTTGACGTGTAAGTTTCAAAAGTCTAAGTTCATTTTTGAATTAACTACAGCTCGTCCCGGCTACAATTTGGACTATATTTCAGCACCTGTGGCGGTGGAATCCCGTCCCGTTTCTCCAATATTTAATATTTTTTCATAAATTTTTTACCAAAAGATAGGGTTGAATATACTTGAGTTGACGTGTAAGTTTCAAAAGTTTTAATTAATTTTTGATTTAACTACAGCTCGTCCCGTCTACAATTTGGACTATATTTCAGCACCTGTGGCGGTGGAATCCCGTCCCGTTTCATCAATACGTAATATTTTTTCATAATTTTTTTACCAAAAGATAGAGTTGAATATATTTAAGTTTTGTTGTAAGTTTCATAAGTCTTAGTTCATTTTTGAATTAACTACAGCTCGTCCCGTCTACAATTTGGACTATATTTCAGCACCTGTGGCGGTGGAATCCCGTCCCGTTTCACCAATACTTAATATTTTTTCATAAATTTTTTACCAAAAGATAGTGTTTAATATACTTAAGTTTTGATGTAAGTTTCAAAAGTCTTAGTTCATTTTTGAATTATCTACAGCTCGTCCCGTCTACAATATGGACTATATTTCAGCACCTGTGGCGGTAGAATCCCGTCCCGTTTCTCCAATACGTAATATTTTTTCATAATTTTTTTACCAAAAGATAGGGTTTAATGTACTTAAGTTGAAGTGTAAGTTTC
>NW_021760097.1:0-976 GCF_005508785.2 Acyrthosiphon pisum
TATACTTTAGAAGTTTCAAGTACCCACAAATAATATTATACAATCACAACAAAATATCTAAAATAGTCATTCCAGGTTTTTTAATATGTAATTTCGTCTAAATTTGAACTTAAAATTACTATAAAAATAAACTGTGCTTATGTATTTCTTAGAATTTTTGGTAACAGAATTATATATTTACGTGGAATCTTGTTTTAAATTTTCAATCCTTAGACATAAAAGTTGAACATTTTATAAATTTTTAACTACAAAATAATTATTCAATTTTAAATTTGGTAAATTTTGTCAAAATTTCAACTTCAAATGCTTATAAAAAATAATTGTGCCTATGTATTTTTAATATTTTTCAACTGCTGTTGAACAATATATCAGGAGCCCTGTATTAATTTTTTACACTTTTTGGCCCAATAGATAAAACTTTATTGATATTTATAGAAAAAAAAAACTAAAAAAATTGAAAACTTACAATGTCCGTAAACAGCTCAAAAAGAGTCAAATTATTTTCAAAATTTTATCGTATATAGAAAATGCTAATATAAACATTCAGTGAAATTTTCAAGTTTCTACAGTCATTCGTTTTTTAATTACAACAAAATAAGAAAATCGTTACATAAGAAATCGAGTAAATACCAAATGTTGTAAAAATATGAATTTCAAACGCTCATAAAGATTTAATTTGAGTTTCTTATAGACATTTTTTTTTTTGATAAAGGTAGATTATCTTATAAGAAATCTTGTATTACATTTTAAAATCTTAGTTCTAAAAAGAAAAATTTTTACGAATTATAAACTCAAAATAATTAGGTAATTTTCGTGATTTTTCCATATTTTGTCAATTTTTAAACTTTAAATGCTAATAAAAAAAAACTGTGACTAACGACTTTTAATATTTTTAAATGTCATTGTAATAATATAGTAGGAGCCTTGTATTAAATTTTCAAGTATTTTACTCACAAATAAAGTTTTATTGACATTC
>NW_021760098.1:0-824 GCF_005508785.2 Acyrthosiphon pisum
TTGGCTGTATATTTAACATTACTTCATTGTTCTAAAACACAATTTTAAAAATAAATTTGTAATAAGTTTCAAAAATTAAAAAAAAACATTCAAATATAATATTATAGGTAACTTACATCAGCTATATTTTGATTTTCAAATAAGGATTGAGTTGGCTGTATATTTGACATTACTTCATTGTTCTAAAACACAATTTTAAAAATAAATTTGTAATAAGTTTCAAAAATTAAAAAACATAATCAATTATAAAGGTAACTCACATCAGCAACATTTTGGTTTTCAAATAAAGATTGAGTTGGCTGTATATTTAACATTACTTCATTGTTCTAAAACACAATTTTAAAAATAAATTTGTAATAAGTTTCAAAAATTAAAAAACATAATCAATTATAAAGGTAACTCACATCAGCAACATTTTGGTTTTCAAATAAAGATTGAGTTGGCTGTATATTTAACATTACTTCATTGTTCTAAAACACAATTTTAAAAATAAATTTGTTATAAGTTTCAAAAATTAAAAAAAAAACATTCAAATATAATATTATAGGTAACTTACATCAGCTATATTTTGATTTTCAAATAAGGATTGAGTTGGCTGTATATTTGACATATTAAGTTTATTTGATATATTATATTGAGAAGTTACCCACTAAAAACCATGATTACTAAGGTCATTTAAACAATAACTAAATAAAATCAGAGTGTATGTGAATATATTGTTACCTCATCAATTCTAGAAGTAGCTGACTTAACACATCTTCTGGGTTTGTAAAACGAATTTGGTTTGTCCAAAGCCATCAAGTCAGATGTTTTTATTCTAAAGT
>NW_021760099.1:0-704 GCF_005508785.2 Acyrthosiphon pisum
AATGTTCACATTTCCATTTTCTATACACGATAAAATTTTCAAAATATTTTGACTTATTTTGAGCTCTTTACGGACATTGTCAGTTTTCATTTTTTTTAGTTTTTTTTCTAAAAATATTAATAAAATTTTATTTGTTTATCAAAAAAGCTTGAAAATTTAATAAAAGGCGCCTAGTATATTGTTTCAAAGGCAGATGAAAAATATTAAAAATCGTTAGTCACAGTTTTTTTTTTATAAGCATTTAAAGTTCAAAAAATGACAAAATATGGAAAAATCACGAAAATTTGCAAATTATTTCGAGTTAGAAATTCATAAAAATTTTTCTTTTTAAATCTAAGATATGAAAATGTAATACAAGATTCCTTATAAGATTATCTACCTTTATCAAACAAAAAATATCTATAAGAAAGTCAAATTAAATTTTTATGATCGTTTGAAATTCAAATTTTTACAACATTGGATATTCACTCGATTTCTCATGTAGCGATTTCCTTATTTTGTTGTAATTCAAAAACGAGTGACTGTAATAACTTGAAAATTTCACTAAATGTTTATATTAGCATTTTCTATATACGATAAAATTTTGAAAATAATTTTACTCTTTTTGAGCTGTTTACGGACATTTTCAGTTTTCAATTTGTTTAGTTTTTTTTTCTATAAATATCAATAAAGTTTTATGTGTTGGGCCAAAAAGTGTAAAAATT
>NW_021760099.1:3423-4092 GCF_005508785.2 Acyrthosiphon pisum
ATGTATTTTTAATATTTTTCAATTGCTATTGTAACAATGTATCAGGAGCCTTGCATTAAATTTTCATGCATTTTTACCAAACAAATACAATTGTTATTGATATTTATAGAAAAAAAACACTAAACAAATTGAAAACTGAAAATGTCCGTAAACAGCTCAAAAAGAGTCAAAATATTTTCAAAATTGTATGGCGTATAGGAAATGCTAATATAAACATTCAGTAAAATTTTCATGTATCTGCAGTTATTCGTTTTTGAATTACAACAAAATAAGGAAATCGCTACATGAGAAATCGAGTGAATATCCAATGTTGTAAAAATTTGAATTTCAAACGATCATAAAAATTTAATTTGACTTTCTTATAGATATTTTTTGTTTGATAAAGGTAGATAATCTTATAAGGAATCTTGTATTACATTTTCATATCTTAGATTTAAAAAGAAAAATTTTTATGAATTTCTAACTCGAAATAATTTGCAAATTTTCGTGATTTTTCCATATTTTGTCATTTTTTGAACTTTAAATGCTTATAAAAAAAAACTGTGACTAACGATTTTTAATATTTTTCATCTGCCTTTGAAACAATATACTAGGCGCCTTCTATTAAATTTTCAAGCTTTTTTGATAAACAAATAAAATTTTATTAATATTTTTAGAAAAAAAACTAAA
>NW_021760100.1:0-787 GCF_005508785.2 Acyrthosiphon pisum
GTTAATAACCAATTTATCACGTTATCATATAATGATCTCCATCGAATAAAAGAATGTATAGATTCATATATTGTTGAAAAGCAGAAAAAGTTGGTTTCATATCAGTCAACTTTTGATACAGTGTATTCATTAATTAAAGCAAGCATTAATATTCTACCATTATCTTGTCAGAGAAATGATTTTACTAACCAGTATATACAAAATTTTGATTTTAGCAATTGTTTCGTACAGAACGATGATTTCAGTTTTATGTTTGAAATACTTCAATTCCACAATAATTCATTATCAAATATAATATTAAATGATATTAAAATATAACCATATTTTAACCATATATTGTTCTATGATATAAAATTGTGATCCACGACTGCTTTATCAACAGCTGCAGCAGCAGGTTGTTTTACAAATTATGATTATACAGCTGTTGACCACGATTATAAAGAACGTAAAATTATAAAGTTCTTTATAATCTTGCTGTTGACCTTCGTTATCATATATTATTCGTATCATTGTTAACCGTGCTAGTAATAAACCGTTTTTTATGAAATTTAAACTAACTTTCATGAATTACTTATTGTTTCATACTTAATAAATGTAATTTTTCGTCGTCCGTACTTCATAGCAGACCAGTTTTAGTTAGGGTTAAAGTACATAACCAAACCGCATCTTCGACCGTCTCGCATATTAATCATTTTTATATTAATAATTATAATTTAAATATTATTTATACTATTATTTTTTATATTGACAACCGATCATGTATTTCTAGCGCTATGATTTATTTCTG
>NW_021760101.1:0-871 GCF_005508785.2 Acyrthosiphon pisum
GATTTTAATTTCTAACGCTTTGTTTATCACCGTAGTAACGAATAAAAAAATTATAATATTACTAGCTGATCCCGTGCACTTCGTTACCCGTTAAATGTACAAACTGTATATGACTCAAACTTTGTTCAATGCGTTATTTAATATTCGGTGTGTGATGTTCTAGATTTATCTTAACTTTTCTGTTGCCCAGGATAAAAATTCTGATTCACAGCAGTACCTACATTATCAGGTAGGCAATCTACCTGCGGTATATCGCGGACCCCATGCTATTTGTACGTAAGTGTATAATTTAACTCTACGCAATATCAAAGTTATACCAAGTTTGTCGTTTTTACTCAATTCCACCTACGATGGATTAATATAATCAATTAATACAAAAACCTAACCTAACCGTACTAAAATCCAATGAGTAAAAAAAAAACAAATTTAACCCTTTTTAAATTAGCCTATCTTCTTCCCAGTGGTCTAATCTACCCAATTAAGAGGCCATAACTCCGGAATTACTTATAGCACAGCATACAAACTTAGATAATAGCCGATTCTCAGACATATAATTATTATATTGATACAAATAATAATATTAATCAACAAACATGCCAGATTAACCAATAGCAACCAATATATAATACACTATTATTATTTTTATAATAATATTTTTTTTTTATATATATATAACCAATAGCAACCATTTATAAACAAATATTTCTACTGTAAATTATCAAAATCCCTGTTTGAGCACTTCTATTATTTTTTTCTGGACAACCCTTATCACTTAGGGGTATGAAAAATAGATGTTAGCCGATTCTCATACCTACTGAATATGCACAAAAAATTTCATCAAAATCTGTCAAGCCATTTCGGAGGAGTATGG
>NW_021760102.1:0-1136 GCF_005508785.2 Acyrthosiphon pisum
AAAAATTTTTTATCGTTATTTAAAAAAAAAATACTTAGAAAAATTGAAAATTTCATTTGTCTATAAATAGCTCAAAAAAAGTCGAAACACTTTGAAAATTTAACCCTGTATAGACAACGCTAATATAAACGTCTGTTGCAAATTTCAAGTGCTTACAATAATTATTTTTTGAGTTACAGTAAAATTAAGTTTTCGTTTTTGTCAAAAATTGGTTTTGCGTAAAAATTCGCGTTTTTCCGTTATTTTTTTAAGGTTTTTCCTGCCGCTTTTGAAAAGTATTGGGAAATTTTCACTTTTGACCCCCCAAAGTACCAACTAGATTCACTTTCCTTTCAGAAAAGGTACAACTTTTGAAAATCGAAGCATTTTTACTGCTCCAAAAGTTGTCGTCAGACACAAAAAAAAAAAAAAAAACAAAAAAAAAAAAAAAAAACACACATCATTGTAAAATCAATACATTCATCACTTCGTTCAAAATCTAAAATGTAATAATATAATATAATAATATAATGTAAATACTTGTACTTAAGTCCATTGTTTTAATTTTTTTCTTGGAATTCTCATTACTTATTTTAACCTATTAATTAATTAAAGTTTTAAATATCACACGACTCACCAATTTTTGTAGTACCTACTTATGTTATATTACAGTAGGAAGACATGAGTAGTATAGACATGTAAATATAAATATATAATATAGTAAGTACCTACCTATATACATACTAAATATTACTACTACTGACAGCACGGCTATAAAATGTATTTATTTTTTAAATTTCTAAATATATCTCTTTGATCTCAGCTGTGTATAATTTTTAATTAAGTACCTACCACCTACGCCAGCCATGGTCTATAAGTAGTGAGTACATGGACTAAAATCTTCCAATCGCCGAAGACTTACTAGTAATTAGATAATTAGTATATTATTTACTCTTGGTTTCGTTTAAGGCACAATAAACTAAATGTATTAAATATGAACAAGCACAATAAATAATAACATATTATCTCGGCCGAGTACAGAACGATCGAAGAGCGAACAAGAAAACCGCTAACCCGGCCTTGCATGGACATCCGGCGCTCCGATACAATGGGTGCACATGAAATAATATAATATTATTATCATCATCGCCGTGAAC
>NW_021760103.1:0-809 GCF_005508785.2 Acyrthosiphon pisum
TATAATAACGCTTCTTGTAGTAGTTTAGAGGTGTTGGCATATTTGTTTATTGCTTCATCAAGGTTAATTTTTACATCTTTTTCACATGATAAGAGCATCAAACTTTCGAGACGTTTTTGTACCATTGTCGAACGAATTCTAGTCTTAATCAATTTTAATTTAGAAAACGTCCTTTCACTACTTACTGATGTAGCTGGTATGGTACACACAAATTTGAATGTCATGTACATATTAGGAAATGCAGATATCAAGCTAAATGTATTTAATAACTTTAACACATTTAAAACTGTCATTTTAGTTTTAGTTTCTTCACTATTGTTTTCATCTGAATCAACATTTGTATCCGTATCTGATTCACTTATTATTACATTTTCATGCAATTTTTCAATTTCTACGTTTGATTTTAATTTAAGGAAACTGTATGCAAAAGTGGAATATTCCAATTTTAATTGATCGATTTGTAAATTTGAAATCCACTTATCAAGATACACAAAATTATCTTCAGGTATAGGACATCCTTTACTTGTAGCAATGAGTCGATCGACTGAAAGAAGGGACAAGTCGGATAAAATTTCCCGTGAGCCTTCAAATCGGCTAGTTATAGATGTACATATTTGATCCAAGACAGTGAAATAAACTTGTATTTTAAAATTATCCTTGGCATTTGATACTACTTCATCATTCGATTTTTCTCCAGCCATTAGTTTCCGCCTCTGAACCCGTTTTTATGGAAACCATACTTCTTCCAGTTCATTTTCCAGGGAAAACATTTTGACATCAGCCAATAATACATCTAAATGTAGATCCTT
>NW_021760104.1:0-779 GCF_005508785.2 Acyrthosiphon pisum
GTGTGCGCGTCTTTATGTTATTCTTTGGAACCTAATTCTCATAACATATATTTTCTTTCTTAGTATCATTAGTAGGAAACAGTCTTTAATGCCATAAAAAAAATGTCCCAAAACATATGACTTAATACCTTAAAATTATGCTTTAATATCAAAAAAATGTGTAGGTACGATATATTATTAAGTATTAAGTATAAGTAATTATAATTCCTAACAGTTAATCCTGTGAATAATATAATAATAATATTTAATAATGTGGTATCCAATAATGGCCTATTGGCTATTATAACCTACAACCGATTAACCTGTAAAAGTAGGTACTTCTACAGTACCCAGATCTACTAGTTTAGCTCACCTTTCGTAACTCGTAGTCACAAATTATTAACTCATAAAGTAAAGAATATCTACTATCTAGGATTAACTAGTAATTATGTCCTATGACCATTGTTAATTAATATTTCTTATTTCATAATTCCACGAATGAATAGTGGACTCTGAATTACAGTCTGAACTGTCGTCGATTGTCGGCGTTCATGTCTATTTTAGTGTTTTATTATGACCATAATAATTTAATTATTATATTATCGTGACACTACACGCTCCATATTGATACACACACACTGTGCTATTAATGAACTTGATTCCATTATGCACATTTAAATCAATGGTATAACTATGACGGGGAAAAAGAGACCATCTATTTTTAAAATATTTCCGACTTCCTCTTTCTTCAATAATTTCGTTTAATATTTTTGGATAATACTCGGTAATGCACAGCTAAT
>NW_021760105.1:0-1416 GCF_005508785.2 Acyrthosiphon pisum
GTTATTATTATATTTTTCTTCTTATATTTATCTGAAAAATAATTAAATTATTTATTATATATATATATTTTTTACGTTTTATTGCAATATGTATTTATTTGTATTTAACATTTATTTTATTAGTATATTACGTATTATTTTGTTTTTGTACGTTTTATATTATAATTTATTTAATGCGTTTATTTATTTTTAGTTATTTATTTACTAATGTATTACGTGTTTTATTATTTTTTTGTTTGTACGTTTTATATTATTTTATATTTATCATTGGATTTGTTCGAAAAGGTAATTGGAGAGTTCACGTCTAGAAATTAATCGATCTAATTCTTCACTTATTACTATACATATCGGTATTATTGATCTAATCGGATGTGAATTACAAATTGGTAGAAGATATTCAGTTAATGGAGTCATCACTAAATCTAATGTTTCATTGTTTAACGGTATGGGCATTTTGTCATTTGCCTCTATCACGTGTTGTCTGAAACAACTTACGTATACCATGTCTTCTCGTACTGACTGTATATGTGCACTATCTAGTAATTCTTCTTTTAATTCTTTAATAAAATCAATCGCGTGTAAAGGTATTGAATATTACAAATTAACAGGTGCGTTTTCACCCATATTTATTTTAATTATTTTATTTTCGTTATCCTCTTGTCTATTTTCTGAAACATAATCATTATTATAACGTACATTAATTCTATTATTAATTATATTTTGCTTATTGCTTACTTATTACTTAATATTTATTTGTTCTTTTTTTTTTTAATTTATTTAATTAATTTAAATATATTTGTAACGGTTACGTTTTATGTATTTTCATGCCCATTACAATGTTATATTTACTTTGTCGAAAACATTTAATTTGTTGTACTTTAAAAGTTTTATGTACCTACCCACGAATAATATTTTTAAATTACAAAAAAATAACTAAAAACGATATTTTTTGTTTAGGTATATATCTAATTTTATTCTAATTTGAACTTAAAATATCTATAAAAATGACTGTGTGAATATATTTTTAGAAATTTGGGTTACAATATCAACTATTTATGAAAAACTATGTTTTAATTTTTCAATCATAAGATAACTAAAAAATGTATCGTTTTATACATTTTTATTTTTTAACTACAATATATTTTGCAATTTTTCGTCATTTTCTTTTCATCACTTATATTTGAAAATGTTTTATTCATTTCTAACTGAAAAGTAAATATATGTGTATATTGCATATTTTCGATACTGATGAATTTCGTCAAAATTCTAACTTCAGACAATCGTAAAAAGTTATTGAGGACTTACGCTCAACTTTTCTTTAATTTCACTATTAACAACTGTTTGAACTGCCCCTATTACATTTTCAGTTTATTGCCCTGTTTCGTGCAGCCGACTTACGGGAGATGGTGACAGGGG
>NW_021760106.1:0-1065 GCF_005508785.2 Acyrthosiphon pisum
TCCGAATGTTAGCCTAACGGCTTGAAAATGTACACTCGATGAGTTTCTTCTGGAGGGTATTAACTTTCCTCCTTTTAATTTTCATTTACCTGAGATAAAATGTGTTCTATCAAACTCTGTGTGTATAAGTCTATTACCATTTTTGGTAATGACTTTGATTTCCTCTAAGGATTTACCGTCAAACTATATTTCCTCCGGATTTGGTTCTATATCGCACTCTTACGATGACTGAAACTAATGGATTTCTCAGACTTACGAAGAAGAAAAGGAATGAGCTAGCTGTACGGGAAATGGGCACTTTTATACAGACAATATGCTCCGAATGTTAGCCCAACGGTTTGTAAAGTACACTCCATGAATTTTTTCTGTAGGATATTAACTTTCCTCCGGTTAATTTTCATTTACCTGAGATAAAATGTGGTCTATCAAACTCTGTTTCTATAAGTCTATCACGATTTTTGTTAATGACTTCGATTTCCTCTAAGGAGTTTCCGTCAAACTATAATTCCACCAGATTTGGTTCCATATCGCACTCTTACGGTGACTAAAACTAATGGATTTCTCAGGCTTACGAGAAAAAAAGGAATGAGCAGGGTGTATGGGAAATTCACACGTTTTTCCGGTCAATCTGCTCCGAATGTTAGCCAAACGGCTTGAAAAGTACACTCCATGAGTTTCTTCTGGAGGATATTAACTTTCCTCCGTTTAATTTTCATTTACCTTAGATAAAATGTGGTCTATCAAACTCTGATTCTATAAGTCTATCACCATTTTTGTTAATGACTTCGATTTCCTCTAAGGAGTTTCCGTCAAACTATATTTCCACCAGATTTGGTTCCATATCGCACTCCCACGGTGACTGAAACTAATGGATTTCTCAGACTTACGAAGAAGAAAAGTACGAGCTAGCTGTACGGGAAACGGGCACTTTTATACAGACAATATGCTCCGAATGTTAGCCCAACGGTTTGTAAAGTACACTCCATGAGTTTCTTCTGGAGGATATTGACTTTCCTCCGGTTAATTTTCATTTGCCTGAGATAAAATGTGGTCTATCAAACTCTG
>NW_021760107.1:0-754 GCF_005508785.2 Acyrthosiphon pisum
ATAAGAATATTGTAAGATAATAAATTTCATTAACGGTAATAACAAGACATGTATAATATAGAACGTGAACTGTCGTTAGGTGTTTGAACACTATTAATACTGAATATAGATAATATTACTATATTTTTGTCTACCTTTCTTAAATAATAATCAATAATATTTTTAAAGGACAATACTTTGGTATTGAATAAACTTTTAAGTTATCTATAATTTGCAAAATGTTAAAAGAATGTAGGTATGGTAAATATGAGAAAATGTATTAAAAAAGATATTTAATTAATTAATTAGGTTATTAACTTGTAAAATCAAAAAAAAAAAAACATTAAAACCATGTACATCCAATTTATCTTAAATTAAAACCAATAAAAACATGACTTTTAATTAATGGATAATATATTATATATCGATAAAGTATATTTTAAACACAATATTTTTTTAAAACTATAAAGGACATTTTGAGTATTAAATCTAGTTTACGTTTACTTTTTGAAAAATAATTATATGTTTTTATTATGTTTGTAGACGAAATGTATAAATCAAGAATTTCATCTCAGTGTCAAGTAATTTTCATAAAAAGTTGTTTAAAACTTAAAATCAAAAAGTTCTAAATTTATATTAAAATGAACAGGCTATTTTAATTTTTTTTTTTCATTCAAAAAATATGAGTTGGAAAAACGCCAAAAGTTCTTTTATGTGTTCACAGTGTACTATGTATTGTATTTTCACCTTATTGTTCAACAGTACAGAGGTACTA
>NW_021760108.1:0-903 GCF_005508785.2 Acyrthosiphon pisum
AATCGACAATTCAATGGTACCATCCCCCAGCGTATATCCGGTGCTTTTTTGTATGTGTAAAAAAATTTTAATTCGAAAACCTGCATGTTAGAGTGTCTAGCAAGTCAGTCATCACCTGTCTAAGAGGAAAAAAAATTAGCAATCCGCCTGCGGCGGATAGAGTAGTATGTGTCGTTGCATGTCCGGTGCTTCTTCTTATGTAAAAAGTGTAAAGTCGAAAACCGTGTTGGAGTGTCTAGCAGCAAGTCAAAATCGATTACCTAACTTTAGTAGTATATATTTGTATGTTCACAGCCAGCTTTTCCACGGTAATTTTTTTTTTCCAAGGGGGAATGTCCCCCTTGGAGACTTTTATTTTACCGTGTAACACATTTCACACTGATTGTCTACCAAATTCTACCTCGTAAAAATATTTACAGTATTTCATTTCTACTCATGTTGGTTACACTGTTTTTTTTATCTAAATTTGATAAACAAATTTACAATTATTTTTTTTAATTTCCAAAGTTGATTATTATTTTTATTATACTCAGTCACTATCGATTAGCTGTCCGGTCAAGTCGTGTTTCGTTCATCAATTCTCTCATCATCTCATTAAATTGTTTTTTTCCAAGTTATTCTTTAATTTTTTAAAAATGAATTTCCAAAAATGCACAAACGATGTCCAGTCATTGGTCGATCAAATACGATTCAATTCAACACCAGCGTATCCAGAATTCTCTACATTTGTATCTAGGTTACGAACTTTTAAGTCGTTTCCATCGAACACCGGTCAAAATAAGTACAAATTAGCCGAATGTGGATTTTATTATATCAATCTCGACGATGCAGTTCAATGTCATTGGTGTGGAATAATTCTGCATAGTTTTGAAATCGACGATAATTGTTTCATAGAACATACTC
>NW_021760109.1:0-1046 GCF_005508785.2 Acyrthosiphon pisum
AGTCAACTTTTGATACCAATTTATGTAGAACATAAATCAAGGCTGACATCCCACTTACCAAATTAAAAAATCCAACTTTTAAAATGTTCTTGGAAAAGTACACTAGGCAAACTGTTCCCGAAGAAAGCACTCTTCGAAAAAATTACGTTGAAATTATTTATAATGAAACGCTTTCTAAAATTCGAGATATCATTGGCAATGGTCCTATCTGGGTCTCAGTTGACGAAACTACAGATGTAGATGGTCGCTATATCGCAAATTGTATGGTAGGAAAATTAAATTCCGAACCTTCCAAACCAATTTTTTTAAGCTGTGGTGAACTAACTATAAGTGCAATCATCAAACAATCGCAAGATTTTTTTAATGATGCGATGAGCTTATTATGGCCACAAGGCATACATCACGAAAATGTTTTGTTGTTCTTATCGGATGGTGCATCATATATGGTAAAATCTGGAAAGGTTCTAACTACATTTTATCCGGAAATGTTGCATTTAACATGTTTAGCGCACGGATTTCATCGTGTAGCTGAAACAGTTAGAGCACAGTTTCCACTTGTTGATTCATTAATTGCTACCATAAAAAAAGTATTCCTTAAAGCTCCTAGTAGAAAACTAAAATTGAAGGAGTTATATCCTAATGAATGCCATCCTCCTGAGCCAATCATTACTCGGTGGGAACGTGGTAAGCAGCAGTTAAATACTATTCAAAAAATTTTGAAAAAATTAAAGACGTCATTTCAAATCTTGATTCGGATAATGCAATTTCTATTGCAAAAGCAAAAGATATGCAAAATAACGAGCTAAAAAATAATTTAGCATATATTTTAGCAAATTTTTGTTTTTTGGTTGAAGTCATAAAAAATTAGAAACATCGAATCTCACGTTAATTGAAAGCCTAGAAATAGTGGAAAATGCAGCAAATACACTTAGTGAAGTCCAAGGAGAATCTGGACTCTGGAGTGATAATAAAAAATAAATTAAATGACGTACTAGCTAAAAATGTTGGTTTACAAAACATAAAAACTATTAGAAATATTCGTCTAA
>NW_021760110.1:0-1368 GCF_005508785.2 Acyrthosiphon pisum
ATTTTTTATGTTTATTACTCTATAAGCTCTCGAATGTGACATATTATGTTATACTATCGCGTATAGAATACGTGTAAATACATTTTTACAACAATAACGAAAAAAGTTATATTATATACCAGTCTGACTGGTTTAGTAGCAAAACATAAAAATAATTAAAATGCTATATAATATAACGTAACAAGTAATAATTAATAAACATAAGGTACATTCTTAACGTCAATCGTATCTATGTACATATATTATATAGTTTGTGTAATATACGTCATCTACCTATACTACAGGTACTTATATCAGATATAGGCGACATTATTACGAATATCACAGAATATAATAATATTACATAAGTCAGTGGTTTTCAACCTTTTTGGGTCCACGGCTCCTTTTGATTTTGAAATCAAATATACGGCTCCCATACGCAAATTTAAAACAAACAATTAATTTAAATTATTCAATCTAACTTTATTCAATGACAAAATCTGTCGATCGGCCGATCAATCTCTCACATACCCAAGTGCGTACAACATGTATAGGGCGTGCAGACTTACACGGCAGCGAAAAGTAGATAACAAAAACTAAAAATTATTACAATTTTTTTTTAGTTTTCGAACGCGGCTCATTTGATAATAACCGACGACGCCCCTGGGAGCCGCGAAGCACAGGTTGAAAACCACTGACATAGGTAATAGTATTGTAAAAAAGGATATGTAATCTATACCTACGTCATATATACACTTCATACCTACGTCCATAGGTATTGTAAATACTCTTACTACGTTCTTTATTTGACACATATAATTTTACTTTTACGCATACATTTAAACCGTGATACGGATGATGCACTCGCGTCCCATCCAATCCGGTTGCTGTGGTGCCAGCGGTCCTCCAATTGTAAGGTGCAAACCTTAGGAAGTTCCGTGAGTGATATTCACGAATAATATATTATTTTATATAGCTTTTGTTAATTTAAGCATAATTTATTGGTATGTATATTATGTTTTAAGTTTTAATACATGAAGTGATAAATCATTTTATTGTTTTTTTCTCATAATTTTACTTACTAAACGTCCGTCTGTCCCACTCAATATTATTTGCTTCAAAAGTGCAGGTGTGAGGAAAACGCTGTCCATTTGCATGCCTGGTACCTTGCATACCTAATTCTAAACAACTATTATATACCTTTAAATATAAATATTAGTTTATATATATTCATAGGGAATAAAGATATTATTACTCTATAGTCTCTACACATTTATTATGTGAAATTATAGTTTAAATGTATTTAAAATGTGTATAAAATATTACAAATATGTTCTGTATAATTTTGTACACCAACCTGCTTAATATTACTAACAATACATTTGTGTC
>NW_021760110.1:3209-4058 GCF_005508785.2 Acyrthosiphon pisum
AAATCGATCAAATTTACACTTTTGTTATTTGATAGCGATCTAGATATGCACCTTTTGGTTCTTGAGAATAGTGTTAAAACCAAAAGGTTCTATCTATAAGATAAAATAAATTAGTGATAACCAAAAAGTACTATCTCATATTCACTGTATCAACCATACAATAATAATATGATGGTACAATATTATTAATTATTGTACATTTTTATCAACAAAACAAAGATTTCTATAAATAATTTTAATAAATATACGGTACATTTACCTTAGTCCTTAGTAAATATTATTTTTATTTTGTCTTTATTTTAACGGGATGCCTCAACATTCTGATCCGAGATCTTGTTAATTATTATCATTATAATAGAAAAAAAAATATGTTGTCATCAGGGTTACGAAACCCTAATGAAAAATATGAAAATCAGAATCTTATAAGTTATAACCTTAATGTTTAATTAATTGAATATTAATTTTATTTATTTTTTTTTTGGGGGGGGGGGTTACTTTTAACCCCTTCTACAGGTACGGTCATGTATATAGGTTAGGTTAGGTATCTATTATACTCAAGTGAAAAGCCAATTACATGTCATTATTTATTATTTTGAGGTTGGTAACATCATAGTGAAAACATACATTTAATTCAAAACCAAGAAGTTCCAACTAAGTGAAAAAAAAAATATTAACAACCAAAAGGTTCTATCTGAAGAACTTTTTGGTTCTTAACGGAAATTTTTTACATTTTTGTTTTTCTTACGTTACATTTTGATTTTAAGAAAAATAAATTGCTAGTGTTAACTCAGAACAACTTTGTGAATTTTTAGATGTACTAATCATTAAAAATCATTCATTACGAAAAAA
>NW_021760111.1:0-9314 GCF_005508785.2 Acyrthosiphon pisum
CAGTCACCATTATATATGCCAAAATCTGCAACCCACGTGTCTGTCGTATAACACTAGCTCCAGCTAGTCTGGACATCATAAGATGTATATTTAAAACATCTTATATATTATATTAGCTATAGGTATATAGCTAGGTACCAGCTATAGTAATATATATATATATTGCTACAGTGAATAAGGTGCGTTCGTGGTTATTGGACTGCAGTGACAGCTAGTACCAAATATTATAAAAAAGGTAATTACAACTTTTAATTATAACTATTGTTTCTATTATATTATTATGTGATCTAGTATTCATATACCTATATATATTCACATTATTATAATGTTTTGACCTATCGTGCGACGTGCCGCCGCTGCTTTCGGTATATAATTTTTAAATAATATATATTCATTCGCATTGTATATGTTTATATATATATAACTACGGTAAATATATTTATCATATATCATCACCTTATTAGGTTTAGGTATAATAAATATACTATATAATATATATGGTATATATTAGGCACGAATATAGGTACTAAAAAGCTATCAAATAAAAAATAAAAATATCTTGTCTTTAACATGTCATGCACTCATACCTATCTATATTATAATATGTAAAACCTCGTGTAAAACCTAACGCATATTTTATAACAAAAATTATTCTTTTTATAACTATACAATAATATTGGATTTAAACGTTCAATATATTATATTATAGGTAGTACGGCCTAAAATAGTGTGCAGTACGACACTGTTAGTGTAGTACGAAATCGGAATAGTGCAGTACAAAATGAAAATGTGTATTGATTATTTTAGAGTTAGGTATATTTAGACTTTGTTACTGGTTTTTATTAACTTTTATTTTTTTTTAGTTTTGAATTTGAATTTTAATCTATGGTTATATTAACTGATAAATTACATGTGAGTGTGTGTGTGTCAAAAATATTGACAGATTATGATAAGATGATATTGTTTTACTTTTAAACGGACCTCGGTTATCTTTATAGTAGATTTCAAAAGCAAATTCAAACGGATGATGTATTAATATTTGATATAGAAAGAGAAAAAATACAGTTGTCCAAATGATTAAAAATTTAAAAGTGAGTCCATTATTGGATGGATGGGAGTATGTGTTCAAAAAAAACACAATTGTAACTTATAATCCAGAATTTGATAAAAATATTATTAAACTGCATAAAATTGAATTATTTGATAAAAGTCAACAACCGAGAAGAAAGAAACATAATTCATATGTATCTGATGAACGTTCGTTTCTTGCAATACGAAATTATGTAATTGGACATATTGTTAATTAGCTCAACACTCTTCTCGATTTTCTAAAATGCAAAAATACACATGCAAAAAACAGGAATGGTATCAAGAGGTTTTTGAAGAAGTCAAAGAAAAATATAATTTAACAAATAATATTGAACTTGGAAAAATACAGTTTTAAATATAATTTTAGGTTATACTTTTAATTATTCTATACAGGTGACAGGTGTTATGTTAAATTTTCAAATAAAAAAAAAATTTAACTTATATTTTATTTTTAGAGAGGGAGAACTCATATTAAATTATGTGAAATTATAAAATAGTGTAGTACGAAGTTTCATTTATTTTAGGCCCTGATAGGTAGTAATAAATCGTGTAAAATTAACAATATTGAAACCAAAATTATAGCACTTATATATCTATATAATATAGGTACCAAAAATAATAAACAAATATTTATCAAAAATAACAGAATAATATTACCTAGATTAAAATTAATTATTAACTTTTATTATGATAACAATTCAGAGAAAACACCATATATAGGTACATGTTTTTTTTTTACTTTTTTTATAGGTATTTCATCCCTATTATAATAATATAGCCTCGCATATAACTTGTATAAGCACATTTCAACTATGATTAAGAGCTATAGAAGTAAACGTAGAAGAATACAAGAAGAATTAAATCTGTATGATACGTCCTGCAGCTCACCAGAATTACATGATAATGAACATGAAAACTCAAATTCAAGTAAAATTATTTCATTAACAGAAAAGTTAACACCAGATTACAGTAATTATAATAAAAATAATACAATGAATTTAAGTTCTATTATTTTACCATCAACAACTCAGCAACAAAGCATTCCTACCAATAATGTTATTGAGCAAGAAGAAATAAATATGCAAGAGTGTTTTGATATCGATTTGACTAATTGGGCAATTAATTCTAATATAACACATAATAGCTTTAATGCATTATTAAATGTGCTACGTAAACACCCTTGTTTTAAAGAATTACCCAAAGACTGTCGAACATTATTAAAGGTTAAATCAAATGAAGCTATAAATGTCCGTGATATTGAACCATCAGGAATTTATTATCATTTTGGTTTAGAAAATGGAATAAAACAATATACAAATATTTTAAATTCATGTGAAGATATTAAAATTGTTGTCGGAATTGACGGTCTTCCAATAGCGAAAAGTAGCTTGAGTCAACTATGGCCCATTTTGGGATATGTTCGTCCTTTTAATAACAATGTATTTATTATTGGCATATACCATGGTTATGAAAAACCTAAAGATTCTAATAACTTTTTGAACGATTTTGTTAATGAAGCTAAAACATTAGTTAATCAAGGTATTGTGATGAATGGTAAATTCAAAAATGTTTCAATAGATGCCATCTGCTGTGATGCCCCAGCAAAAGCATTTGTATTAAAGATTAAAGGCCACTCTGGGTTTTTTTCATGTACCAGATGTAAACAAGAAGGCGAATATTTACAAAATAGAATAAGTTTTCCTTTTCAGGAAATTTGTGGCAAAAGAAATCATAATGATTATATAAATATGTCTCATGAAGAATATCATATTTCTGATACTATATCTCAATTGGTTGAAATAAAAGGAATAGATACAGTTTATTCTTTTCCTTTGGATTATCTTCATCTTACTTGCTTAGGTATTATGAAGAAATTAATTAATATGTGGATTTCAAATGGTCCATTAAGTGTACGTCTTCCAAGTAAAAAAGTTAATGAAATTTCATCTTATTTGCTAGATTTAAAAAAATTTGTACCCTGTGATTTTCCGAGAAAACCTAGAACACTTTCTGAAGTTCCTCGTTGGAAAGGAACAGAATTTAGATTTTTTTTACTCTATGTTGGACCTATAGTACTTAAAAATGTTTTAAATGATGATTGTTTCAAACATTTCATGTCACTGAATATAGCATTCATAATATTACTAAGCCCTAATCTTGGAAAATATATTGACTTTGCACGTCAACTATTAATATATTTTGTACAAAGTTACAGTAAAATATATGGTATACACTTATTATCACATAACGTTCATGGATTACTTCACGTGTGTGATGATTATGATAGATACGGCCCTTTGGATAACTGCAGTACATTTCCCTTTGAGAATTTTATGAGTCAACTTAAAAAAATGTTAAGGAAAAATGAGAAACCACTTCAGCAAATTGTCAATAGATATGAAGAAAAGCTTAAAAATAAAAAAGTCGAAGACATAAACCCTAGTAAAAGTGATCAAAATAAGTTGAAAGTATTACATAATAATGGTCCTATTTTAAATGGTATAAACAATCAACATCAATATAAAAACTTGCAAATCGGAAGTTCTGCTGTTATAAATATTTCAAATAAAGCCGACTGCTTTGTCATGACAAAATATTCTGAAATCATTAAAGTTGTCAATATTATCCATTCATCGTTCACAAATAAAACTCAAATACTTGGACATAGATTTAATGATAAGCAACCATTATACTTGAAACCGTTGAAATCGTCAGTCTTGGACATCTATTCAGTTGGTAATCTGTCATCATTAAAATGTTGGGATGTGTCAGATATACATAAAAAAATGATAGTATTTTCATTTAAAAATAAACAAATAGCTATGCCAATAATCCATTCAAATTGTATTTAAAGTTTATTTAACACTTAAAATTGTGATAATCATAATACCTACTGTAAATAATGTATAATATATAATAATTTCTGTTTTGATGTTTTAGTTATGTTAAGTTAATTTTTTTAATATAGTTCCATTACAATAATGTGGACAGTGGTGGTATTTGAAAAAGACAATTCTGTTGAGGCAGTTCCATCATGTTGGTACATAAATGGTAGATGCTTTTGGCCAAAAAATTCAAAAAATTGTAAAAGATTATTGGAGAGAAGATCCATACCTAACTCCATCGAATATGACCTATTTACTGCTCGCCCATTATCTCTAAACATAAGTAAGTTTATTTACCTGACTATTACTTCTTCACCCTTGAATTTAGTTTTACCTCATAAAAATAGAATATTATTTAATTTTTCAAGAGTTACTATTGGTTACAGATTTTATAGTACTTAATTATAGTATGTATAAATTAATTCTAAAACTTAAAGTAGGTAATTGCTCATGTAATTTTATTGTTTAATATATTCGCTTTTATAATAATAAAATAACATATTTTATTTACTTCTATCATGTTTTAGATAGTTTATTATAATAGTATAACATTATATAATATATAAAAGGTATATATAAAAATACAGTATACTATAATAGCAGTAGGTACAAACTAATTCATTATTTTTTTTTGTATTCATTATATGTGTTATAGTATTATAATTACTTAGATAACATATTATGCAGTGTACTATTATTGGTGGAAATATTAACTCATCGGTATCAATAAATATATTTTTATTTATTATTGTTAGATAGTTTAACTACTGCAAGACAAAAAGCTTCTAAAGGTCAAATATTCTCAGATGTTTCGTCAGCTGATGATGATATTCTAACAAGAAAAGAACGTAAAAAAAAACTGTCACCAAGTTTGTCACCTGAACGGCCAAAGAAGAAACCATCACATACCATCACAAGTCCACCACTATGGGACTCATCTGGTAAATTAATAAATCTTTATATACAGCTAGCAGAAATCATTTATAATGATACCTGTTGTATTGACATATCGGGCTTTATGGCCTAAAAAAGTAAATGTCTTGGCAAACCCCCTATATATTATGTGTATTGTATATGCTAAATATTAATGGTTGTTATGACTATCAGTTATTATGATATCCTTTAAGGATTATTATAAATAATTTCTACTGTATTATTGTATACAAATATATATTATTATACTGCAGTGTGATAATTGATACTATTCTTAATTTTTAGATTCTAATGGTGAAATAGTAAATGATCAACTTTTAGATGACATTCAAACTAGAAAGGAACGTAAAAGAAAACCATCACCAAGTTTGTCATCTGGACTGCAAAAGAAGACACCATCACATACCATCACAAGTCAATCACTATGGGACTCATCTGGTAAATTAATAAATCTTTATATACAGCTTGCAGAAATCATTTATAATGATACCTGTTGTATTGACATATCGGGTTTTATGACCTAAAAAAGTAATGGTCTTAGAAAACCCCCTATATTATATTATGTGTGTTGTATTATATTATGCTAAATATTATTGGTTGTTATGACTACATTTATTATGATGTCCTTTAAGATAGTTATAAATAATTTCTACTGTGTTATTTTATATAGGTATATATTATTATACAGTTTGATAATTAATACTATTATTCTTAATTTTTAGATTCTAATGGTGAAATAGTAAATAGTCAGCTTATAAATGAAAATAAAGGTGAAACACAAAGTAACTTTAATATTACTACGCCAATAACTAAACAACCAATGCTAAATCGAAATTTGTTTGATTGCTTCTCTGAACCCAACACAAAAAAAAAGATTGCACCAAGTAAATATATTTACCTTTTATATAATATTAATTTATGAGTATTTTCTTAAATTGCAACTAAATAAATTTTCAATACCATTGTGTAGTTTTAAATTTTATTTTTTTATGTAATCTTGCTGTGTATTACTTATTAAGAGTTAAATAAATATAGACACATATATAATAATAATAAGGTATCAAATACCTGTATAGTAACCTTATTTAAATATAACTTATATATAGATAGTGATGGTGACTCTGCAGATATTCCATCAATATTAAACGTCAATAAGATTAAACATGATGATCCTAACAACTACAGTGAGTATTTCAAAATATAAAAAAATGGCTATGTTTAATTATTTAAATTTGATTTAAGATTATGCTAAACAATCGCTAAGGATTTGTACAAACCTGAAATATGACATCAAACGTCTTCATGATGGGCAAGACTATCTAAAAATGATGCTCGACAAAATATTTAATCAACTAAATAATCAAACAAATTCAAATAGTGACAGTTGTTCCTTAAATCATTATGATATACCACATGTAACAAATGAGAATGATTTAAATGAATGGGAAGATACTATAAAAGACTCATCATATTTGTCAAAAATTGTAAGAAATAAAATTAGTTGAAACATTGTGTAAAATAATGTATTTATATGGTTCAAATATTTATTTAGTATATTATATATTATAAAATTTATCTTTTTGTTTTTTTAGGCTCAACAACTTTCACTTATGGGTAGCCATAGTATATCAGAAACAGTAAGAAAGTTAATGCAAAGATTGTTTTCTGATACATTTTTAGTTGACTACTCCTTCATTGGTTTTAAAGGGAAAAAAACATTTTCTAATTTAAGGAGCTGTGATCTTATTAAGCGTAAGCTATAAAGAATTTGATGATATTATTTATAGACGTATTATTAGGTTATAATTATAGTTTGATATTTATATGATGTCACCTATCAACATAATTTAAATTAATAATATTAAGAGGATTTATCTGGAGAAATAAGAAATATTTGTGTACAACCACACCAGTTATATATAATGCCATGTTTTTTTTTTTTAATCATCATTTTTGCAGTTCCTACAAAAACCAATTGATCAAAGAAGTAAATGTGTTAAAATTAGTAAAATCAAGTTAAAAATGTTATTATTTCATTTCTTTGATTTATAAATTGATATATAAATATTTTTTTGTATATATTATATATTATGTAGTACTACAGTGGCGTGGCGAAGTTAAATTTTTTTATGAATGACTTCCTGGTGAGCTACCACCCCTTGACTACTTAATATAATACTATTGTTATTTAAGTTATTATTCTTATTAAATATCATATTTAGATGAAGTTAGTCTTGCACTACAATTTCTCACTAAATCCAGTACTCACCCACTCGGCATCCACCCACCCACCCACCACTTTAAAACTATCGGACAACTGCCCTTAAAAATCACGGTCAACACTAAACTATAGCTTATTAAAATATTATTCCTTTACTTTTTTATTTTTAATATATTCTGATCAATAATATACTTATTTAACTTTCAGTGACACTAACTCTATAATAGAAGTATAATAATATATTATATATCATATTATAATATATAATATGCTGTTATATATAAATATTAGGACTTATAAATTCAAATGTACAACTTTTGAAGTTATACTATATATATATATATATATATATAACTAACTACTAACCCTTGTAAATATAATAGATTTGCAAAAGAAATGATATTAAAGAATTAAATATAATATATATCTTTTCTTATTAATAAACTTTTTATTATAATTATTACTATCTTTAAGTCAATATTATGTATTGTAATCTTAGTCTAGGGTATTATATAATTATATTTTATATATATATTTCAGTGGCAGTGAGAAAAGTTCCTTTATTTCAAAATGCTTCCGATAATGAGATTGAAAAGCCTTTAAAATCATTTATGGCACAAGCCTCAGCTAGATTGAAATTAAAGGCCATAAAAACAAAAGTTATTCCAGTAAATACCTACTCTCAAAATACAGACGCACCTCATGAAAAAGATCTATAACTTAAAATGAATACAAATAATTCAGTATTGAATATATTCAGTATGGTATATTTTTATTATTTTACTTTTGAATACAATAAGATGTATTATAATATATAGTTTGTTACTATATTATTTAAGTATTGTTTTTTTTTTTAAATGGATACTGCCACAGATAAAATTCAATTATTATTAACTTGAATTTTTTTTTAAATATTTATATTGATATAATTTTCATTATATATATATATATAGCTTTTAACTTGTTTCTCATGAAAACAAATTTTAATATTGAAATAAGCTAGACATATTATTATTTTACTTTTCAATACAAGATGTATTATATAGTTTGTATTTATATTATTTATTATGTATTGTTTTTTTTTATTTAAATGGATACTGCCACAGATAAAATTCAATTATTATTAACTTGAATTTTTTTTTAAATATTTATATATTGATATAATTTTTATTATTTTGTCATCATTACATCGTTATACATTTCTTTATTCATGTAATTTATAAAATATTATATAACGGAACTCTTCCATGGATAATAAAATAGTTTGTGTAACTTTTGATTTGTTTTTTATAAATACAAAATTTACCCATACTATATATATAATTTTAATTGACATTATATTTTATCGATAGTATATATTATATATATCAACTATTTCATATAAACTATATTCATTACTATTACATTCTTATAAAATTGATTTCAGCAATAATTTGTATTTATGCTTATGCTTCAATGTTCTTTTCAAATATTGTCTAAATATACAAGAAAATATTTTTAAATTATCTTGAGTTAAACATTTTGAAAATATATAACTCCAATGTTCTTAAGATATATTACATTGAATGTTTCAAAAATATTTACTACAATATTTTGAAAATAAATGGGGCAAACGTTTTGAAAACATTGGTACTTCTGCCAAAATATATTTTGAAAATATTTTTGGAATATCTTAATATTTTCCTCAAATGTTCTAAACATATTTTGAGCATATAAATATTCTGTTGCATATATTTTGAAAATGTCTTGAAAATGTTAATTTGCTGTGTGGGAGTCAATAAAATAATAAATATTATAATAATTATGTGGCATACAATTTTATAATTTGACAACAAAAAATAGTATACATGACACAAAAAAAAATTCATAATAAATAATAAAATTATAATGATAAGTGGCATATTCAATGTGATAATTTGTCAATAAAAAAATAGTATAAAATGATAGAAAAAAATTCATATTATACTTGTAATAATTATTAACAAAATAATATTAATACAATAGTCAATAAAATAATACATTTTATAATTATGTGGCACTCAATGTTATAATTTATCAAAAAAAAATATTAAAAAATTAGCTAAAATATTATGTTTTGTCATAATATTACTAACAGATTTTACAAATCTAGTCTACTAATATTCTGATTTTATATTTATTTATTAAATCTTCAATTCTGGCTTTTA